>NC_030416.2:13834067-13939067 GCF_001660625.3 Ictalurus punctatus | reverse complement strand
AGTTAAGATACTAATTCAAAATTTTCACATCTTTCTAGAATTTTCACATCTACCTCTGTGATTTAAAACTATATATATATATATATATATATATATATATATATATATATATATATATATATATATATATATATATATATATATATATATATATATGTTTCTGAGCAATGAAGTTATGGTGTACAATATATGAGAGAGAGTGTGTGCATGTTTGTGTTTGTATACATTGGGGTCCAAAAGTCTGAGCCCGCCTTGAAAATAGGGGATTTTATTTTCATTTAAAACTGGGGAAAAAACAGAAGGTTTTCTAATTCTGAACTATTTAAAACAAAGAAAGTTAATGTTCAATATGTTCAATGTTTAATATTCAAAATTCTGCACTATTTTTAGGTTTTGATTTTCTACTGAAGCATGTATTCAGATGACACGTCGATGGATTTGATCTAAAATGGATCATAATGTTTTGCACAAACTTGTGGAGTCCACGCAGCTTGGGTGCACACTCTCGTTAAAGCAAAAAGGGAACATACCTAGTACTAAGAAACTCGTAAATATTTCAGAGATTCTACTTTTCACTCAAGCTGTTGTGAATAATATACTTTATAATAAAAATGTATTTATTAAATTAGAAATTAATGCAAAATAGAAGCATTTTCACTTATGCTCTCAGACCTTTGAACCCCACTATAAATACTTTCCATGTAAATTTGCCATTCTCACAATGAGTTTAACTATATAGAACGCATTCTGCAAGCGAACACACACACACACACACACACACACACACACACACACACACACACACACACACACACACACACACACACATTTAGATATAAAATAATCATGTTGAGAAATCCACAGGTGTTTTACTTTATCAAGACTAACTGTATCAGTTATGCATTTGTGTATTTAATAAAAACACTCCTGTGCAACACATTCATACCATTCCATCATAAAAAAACAGAGGGAGTTAAAAGGTCTTTGCCACTGTTTATCTGCCTGCCCTTTCTTCCCTTGCCCTTGGTTTCCTCTTCAGAAAATTGATGCGCTCTCAAATTGAAGGTGAGTACTTGACAGGTAATGGTTTAGCATGATAACTGCTCAGATTTCATCAGTCTGGGTTTTTTCCTCTCATCGGAAGAATGATTGTCGGAAGTTTGTGTGCGATTAGATGCCGCACAGTGCATCAGATAAACATGTAGAGGAGGAGAAACAGGACCCCAGCAGACATAGACAACAGTGCCAGGGGCAGAGCGAGCGAAAATAAAAGCTTTAACTCATTTGGCTTATTTGTACCGGGTGCCATTTATTGTCCAGTTGGTTCCAGACAATATTTTGTATATAAATCCCATTTGGATGTGGTACCGGTGCACTTGTAATGCAATTGTTTCCATTTCTATGATTTAACTGTTTACATCTGACTCAGTACAAATATGGACATCAGTATAGCTCTGGTGGTGAGGCTGGTGAGGAAACAACTGCTCATGGCTGTTAAATGATGTGATAAAAGGAGCTAACTTGTTTTGTGAATGGATGTTCCACAACATTAAACATAACTACAAAGTATTAAAAAGTACAAGGTGTTGTTCTTGAATTAATAAAAAGTGTAATTATTGAGTAATCGATGTGGTATAAAAGGAACGTGCTGTTATTGAAAACTTTGTGGTGGTAACATCACATGACCCCAACATTGATTAGTTTCTTATAACAGCAAGCCATGTTTAGATTTTTGTTCCTTACTTCAACCCGGCCTTTTCAAAGATATTGGCTTGTTTAAGACTAAAACTATAAGGTCCACAAATAAGCATTTATTAATAATGAACTAATATTTTCATAATGATGAATTTATACAGGCACTAACCGTTATACTTCCTTATCAGGAAATAATGAGGTGTATACATTAACAGCCAGCTGAGTCATAGTATATGAATAGCCATTAATATTGGTATGAGTATGAATAGCCATTAAGTATTAATCAGTTCCTCCAGGATTTAGAGATTTTGCAATCAAAGTAATGAATTCAAAATCAAACAAACTCCACAATATTCAGAGGAGCTTGGAATTTTTCAAAATTCCCGCAGAAAATTTCTGCAGATTTGGGCCTAGACGCATCATGTGACATCATCACAACGTGCATTCAGCCAAATCCCTCTTCGATTCACCTGCATCGAACATGAGTACAGCTAAAAGGTCTCATTTACCAACAAACATCACTGCGAAAGACTGTGCAAAACAATTTCGTGCAACTGCGATTTTGCCAATTCAAGTAACTTTCCTCAAATAAGTGCACAGAAAACTCCGCAAGTTGCATCAGAGATTTGGAAAAAAGCTGCAGCAGAATCAAGCATTTTTGGCTGCAACAATCACAAAAAATCCTGTACGGACTGATGAATAGCTATTACTTATTAGATATTGACATTTTGTAAACTCTCTCTGTTAATTAATGCCAAAACATACAGTATTAATAAAATCTTTTACACTATGATGGGTGTGTTCAGAAACAATGGTCTACACAAATTATAGCCTATAATGTACTGTAATTTCAGGCAAATTGAAACTTTTGTATTTTTGTTTTCCCTATTCCAATTTAAACCCTAATACAGGGTATATTATTAATACAAATGAAAAAGAAAGATATTGATATATTTTTTATCTGTAATATAAAACATATATCTATATACAGTGTTCTAAAAGCACCTCTACACACAGCACAAAAGTAGGCCATAAAAACTACTCTAATTAGCACATACAATTGTTCTTACAGTGTACTTGTGACCTCCTGCGAGATTTTTATAACCTTACACAACCACAAAATAGGTTGGTTTTGAACATGTTGTCTCAAAGCAACTGTTATTGGCGCTGGCTTCAAATTACATGTCGAAAATAACACTTAGACTGTTCAAAATGATTGAAACTCAATTTACAGTAAAGTAAAGTTGTGTGTATTGGAGAGGACAAATATCTGGTTTATAGTTATTCAGATACTCTCACAGATTTAAAATGACTAAATACCAACAAGAACTGTAATTTTAGAAGGCAGATATAGAGAAAACATGCAAAAAGCTCAGGATTGAACTACGGACGCTGGCGCTCTGAATTGGCAATTGTATACGCTTCATTATTTCCTGATGAACTATTATGAAATAATGAATTATTAATTATTAGTTAATGCTTAATGAATAGTTAAATATTAATATATGCTTATTTGTGAATGTTATAGTAATGTTATCTTCTGAAATCCACAAATATACACTCACCACCCACGTTATTAGGAACACTTGTACAACTGTACAACACCTGTAGAACCTGATGTGGTCTTCTACTGTTGTAACCCATCCATAGTAAACATTTGATATTTTGTGCATGCTGAGATGCTTTTCTGCTCACCATGGTTGTAAAGAGTGCTCATTTGAGTTACTATACACTTCCTGGCAGCTCGAACCAATCAGGCCATTTCCTTCCTTGACCTCTCTTAATAACAAGGCATTTCCGGGAACAGAACTGCCACTCAGTCAGTGTTTTTTTTTTGTTTGTTTGTTTGTTTGTTTTTGGTTTTTTTGCACCATCCTGTACAAACTCTAGAGACTGTTTTGTGTGAAATTCCCAGGAGATCAGGAGTTTTTAAAAGACTCAAACCAGAGCTTATGGTACCAACATCCATGCCATGATCAAAGTCACACACTTTTTCTTCATTCTGATGTTTGATGTGAACATTAATTGACAAACTGCATGATTTTATGCACTGTGCTGCTGTTACATGATTGGCTGCTTTGATAACTTGCACGAATGTGCAGGTGTACAGATGTTCCTAATAAAGTGGATGGTGGGTGTATTTTTTCACAATGTGAAAATCTCATCAAATAATTGGTATTGCATGTATGAAGAGTGATTAATTAATGGGCTTTTACCATAAAGCTCTGTTTTTTACTTTTCAGTCCTGTAAACGTAAAGAACTTTTTGACTTGAAAGTGAAGACAGTTTTTATAAATAAAGATCATTATTAGTGCTAGTATGCCTAAATATGACTGCATTAGGGTTGTTGTCAATTATTTTTACTATTTTTATTTTATTTTATTTATTTATTTTTTTTACTTTCTCCCAAAGCAATGCTCAGATCAGACTGATCTTAATCCCAGTCTTTGATCAGGCTTGGAAGTTGAATGATAGACTTTGTTACACAGAACATCACAGAAGAGGAAAATGCCATGCAAGCAATGATTTGACTGACAACAACATTTTCATGACGTGTCACATCAGGCAATAAGATGTCCCTGTTATTAAGTGTGCCATCAGGGATATAATGTGACACAGTTATAGATAAAAATGTATAATGTACTGTATAATAAATAATTTTTTACAATAAATAATAAAATGCATTGCTATGTGTGAAGGTATACTTGTCGACCTGCTTATAAGGGAACTAATCCAGTTTGATTCTGATCACAAACCCTGATGTCAGATTATCCGGGAATCTCTGTGCAAGCACATAGCCATTGCAATCATTGTTGTAGAAAATCTTTGGTAGCTATTATTGAGCTACATCATTATGTCATTATAAGCACTCTGTTTGAGTTATAGAAAGCCTTCTCTCTCTCTCTCTCTCGCTCTCTCTCTCTCTCTCTCTCTCTCTCTCTCTCTCTTTCCCTTCTGCCGAGTAAAACAGCTGTGCTGTCCTTACAATGCATTAAGTCTCCCGTTCCTTTTAGATAGTTAAATTGTGCATGAAATGTCGTTGGTGCAGGCCGCTCTGAAGCTGCTCTGATTAGGCAACATCTGTTACATTGGGGAGAAATCCGTGTCTACCCTAATTAGCTGTCAGACAGGGATACGGTGTGCCTGATGGCGCCAGGGAGCTGCCACAGGTTCCTTGTGCCCAAGCCGTCACCTGCCTGGCACAACTACGACCCCCCTCCTGACCCTCACCCGCCTCCACAAAGATCCCTACCACCAACCACCCCCAACTCACCCACTCATCAGCTGTAATTATGGAGAACACTGACACAAAAGAGCGGGCTGAAGGGGAGTGAGGCATGTCCATCTGTGTGCAGACACACACACACACACACACACACACACACACACAAAACAAGAGGTGTTTGTGTTCTCTCATTTATTTCTTATCTTTACGTCAAAATAGTGTAAACGTTTACATTGCTTTAGTATTTCAAGCTGCTTTTCGAAACGAATTGTAAATGTTACCAATAATGTTACAGTCTCTTGAGGCTTTTCCAGTCTTTGATTATGTTGTGTCATGTCACGTCCCCCAGCACATGGCTTTATTTCAGAAATCATTACTCTAAATATTCCACCCCCTGTTTCTGCCCCCTGACTTTTAGTGTAAATCTATCCACTTCAATTAAGAGCCAATTGGAGATAACCATTTCCAGTGCAAGGAACAAATCGAATTGCCAGCCTAAATCTAAAAGGCCTAACTGTTATTAAATGCGTGTAAACTGATGTTATATAATCGTAGCATAGCCCACACTTGTTTTTGAAACTCATTGTTCCAAAAGTTAAGCACTCTTTTTCTGCACACACCAACAGACCCATTTACAACCTACTGAAGCATAACTGTAGTAATATACAGAACTGAAGAAGTGCTGTATGATTGTTTGAAGCTGCAGATTTCTGCATAAGTGTGTGCATGCAATTATTGATTTACATTAAACAAATACATAACTAAGTGCCATGGTGGCATTGCAACCTCATACCTCTAGGGTCCCTGGATCAATATTGAGTTTGGGTTACGGTCTGTTTGGAATTTAGCATATTCCCTGTGTCCTCCAGGTTCTCTGGTTTCCTTCAAAGAACCTGCAGGTATGTGGACTGGCTATGCTAAATTGACCCTAAGTATAAATGAGTGTGTGAATGTGTGTATGTATGTGCACAGAACCATGTAATGGACTGGCGCCCCATCCAGGATGTACAGTATTCCCACCTCACACCTAGTGCCCCTGGGATTGGCTCTGGATCTATCACTGACCAGTATAAAGTACTTGGACTAGTAATCAAAAAGTCATGAGATCAAACTCCCAGCACCGCCAAGCTGCCACTGTTCGGCCCTTGAGCAAGATGAGATAAATGTAAGTTGCTCTGAATAAGGGTGTCTGCCAAATACCATAAATGTGAATGTATGAAGAAGCTAAATATCTGAACACAATATATATGATCTGCCTGACTTATTTCAATTCAATTCAATTTTAAATGAAATGCTATGCTGATGAGACTCTACAGTTTGCATTTCTGCAGTTGTGCTCATGTTGCATGATTCACTACAAGTTTTAATGAAATTTCCTAACTTTTTCCAGCCTATAGACAATCCAATCAAATTGATTAGGCGACAAAAAGTGAAAAAAGTACACTAAGTTTCCAAAATTTGAAATTGCAGCACACAGAAGTAATGGCTGTGGCAGTGATGGTGCTTGTGGGTGGAGTGTTGAGTGGAAGATGAGGGGGAAAAAAACAGTGGTGAAGACTGACAGGCAACAAGGAGAATGTCACAGCAATTGCAGGGCCATCAGAGCTGCAGCATGATGGCTGATTGCCTCATGTTTCTCTCAGAGAGTCCATCGGCGAGGACGTGTTGCACTTTCGCCCGTCTCAGGCTCCAAACCTCCGCCACTGCCTCCGCCGCTGACATTTAAAGTGTTGATTCCTGAGCACTTATGTTAATTGTTGTAATTTTCCTGATGAAGCGGTGGCCTGCTACCTAGATGCGGCCAATATAGTTTTACATTTTCTCTGAGCGTGTCGCTTGGCCATTCGGTCCATGCAGTGTCAGCTTGGAGTGCTACTGAAAGCCGACAAAATTGCAAGCAAATTGCATCAGATTGCCAACATTGTGAAAAGGTAAATTGCTTGCAAATCTATTTAAACCACTGGCCTATTTTCATCAGCCACAGTACTTGGTATTCATGATTGCTTAATTGGCGACCTTTTCTATTGTGTAGTGCTTTATGGTGTAATGGAAAGCGATCTTTACCAAACCAATTATGGCTTTTTTTCTCGCTCCACGCCAGTACATTATGTGGTGATTGCGATGGCTAGTTCTTTGTAAATGAACTTTCTGATTCCAATTATTTCTTTATGTAACCGACGGAGGACAAAGAGTCATTTGTTTGCTATGATGTTGAATTTGAAAGCTCTTTGTGCCTAAGACTGTCAAAGCAAATGGAGGCTCAAAGTCATGCCCTGCTTTTGACTGACCTCTTATCTAATGCTGCTTTTTCATGGCAGGGACCAATTAATGCCTCAACTAGTAAAATATTGTGTCAGGTATGTGAAAACATGTATATTAGCTCACCATTAAAAGTGATATTTTAGCACAATGGTAAAATGTAGTGTGCGCTTGTAGTGTCGCACTGTGCAAATGTATCCACAGCACATGCACAGCTTCTTTGTTTCTGCTTATGCATCCATGGCGTTTTTAAAATGATATTTCAGACAAAAATCACAAAACGTATATGATGGCTGTTACATTCAATGTATAGGACGTTTTTGCCTTTTAGGTTTCATTTCGATCATATATGATAATGTTGTATAAAAAAATCAATTAAATAAAATAAAGTACTTAATCTGAATTCAGTGTAAGAAAACACTGAAGGGAATTTCTGTACATTTTAATAGCAATAATACGATTTTAAATATTTAATAACAATTAAAGTTTTTATTAAAGCTTATCATTTGTTTAAAATCTAAAACTAATGAGCAGTTATCATTCTATGAAGCCCTGCATGGCTCATTTCTTATTCATCATAATGACAACATTGGCTTCTTCATTTGTATTATGTTTTTAGAAGTTTTACTGCTCTGAAGTGAGCAGTAAAGCGTTGTCCGCTAAACCACGTGCTTTATTTCTGCTCAGACCCGTAAACATCAGAAGAGGTATATTTGAACTTCATGCACCATAAATGCAGAACTTGCAATAGACATTTCTGTCCTGCGAATCATTTCAAATGTTAGTGTTCTAAAGAAGATCAGGTATTTCAACAGTGTGAGCAATAAACACTTGTTCATCAAAAATCATCATTCATACTTCATTCATTAAATGCTTTTGCTGATCAGGATCGTGGTTGATCCTGCAACTATCCAAGGAATTCTTGACATGAGGCAGGAATACACCCTGGATGGGACGCCAGTTCATCACAAGGCAATATATAATGCACACACTCATTATGTGTTTTATCATATCAGATTTGCGTAACACTATCGGCATTATCCTTTTATTCAGCATTTCCATTGATTGTTCCAAGTTAAGCTTAATTGAACATGCTTTCTTTGTAGCATACACAAAACCACAAGTAAGATGCAAGTCAATATTTCAAAACGTATTCATGAACTGAATAGACAGATACAAGGCTTCAAGTAGTAAAAAAATAAATAAATAAATAAATCTTGGTCCCTGTTTGAACTTATATTTTTGTGTAGTGTTTTGTACTGTATGTTGCCATTGCACGGGGTTTGCCAGTTCGCTCCTGAGCTTGGGTTACCGTCTGTGTGGTAACGTCTGGTAGATGTCCAAACAGCTGAGTCACTGGCTGACTTCAAACAATATCTAAAGACCTACCTCTTCTGGATGTACTTAAATTAGCACTTAAAAAAAAATTACTGTCTGTGTTTCTTATTATATTACCTCCCCAACAGAGTTTTTCAACTGATGGTGTTCTTAATAAATGACCTAGTGAACCAGTATTAGGATGTATTTATTGCTAGAGACTTCAAAGGACTTCTGTGAGATAAGGGTATCTGCCGAATGCCATAAATGTAAATGTTGTGTAAATGTGTGAAGGTTCACATGTTCTCTCCTTGTCAGAGGGGTTTCCTCTTGGTTCTTCAGTTTCCTCCAACCTCCCAAAAACAAGCAGGTAGGTGGATTGGTGACCTGAAATTGCCCCTAAGTGTGAATGAGTGTTTATGGTGTCCTGTGATAGACCTCACACCCAGAGTTTCCATAATAGTCTCAGGATCCACTCTGACCCTGGCCAGGATAAAGCACAGGACAAAGATGAATGAATAAATGAATAATTAACCAGTACATCTCAATTTGACATAAAGAAGCAAAATGTTATGTGTCTATATTTTAAAGCATACCATATTTAATGAATATTAAGCTTGCCCTCTGTGTTTAAATTGGATATGCTTAAATAAAAGTGCCTTACATAAAGACCAGCTTTAACAAAATAGGAGCTTATAAATGTTTCTTTAAACTGAAGGCATGAAAAAAATCCCCTACACAGAAAAACATATTATTGTTGGACAACTTTAAACAAATGCCCATACAGTTCACGTTGATCTGTTTACATTAACGATAGTTGTAAACCTCTGTCACAAGTAAATTCAGACAAATACTGTTTTAGCACATTTATGTGCTAGCGAAATTATGTCCCAGCTAAATTAGAGGGTGCATGTACTAGAGAACGAAAAGGGACAGGCAATGAGTTTGATCATTATAGAACTCAAGATAAAATGAGCCTATTTTAACTTGTGGTCAGGCAGGACATGTGTGTGCATGTGTCAGGGCAGGGGTCTGAGCTTTGGGTGTCAAACTGAAAATTTTGTCTGCGTAAGGGCAAAAGCTGATTGATCTTTCAGAGTAAGATCGATAAGCAGGCACTGTCATTTCTATAACGGATGAACTGGCTTGCGGAGATAAATTAAGACTCCACAGATCAAGCCAGCAGAGGCTGAGCATAATGCTCATCAATCCATGCCAGCTGGCTTTGGCTAGCACTGTGTCTACACTGTGCCGCCTTCAATCTCACAGCCACTGCTTTAGTCTGTGCAGGTCCCCTCAATGCACTATACTGTATTTTTCATCTATATCTCTAGTGAGCTAAAGTAAAACATTTGCCCTCTATGTCATCCCCATCAACACATGCCACTATTCCTCCCAATCCCAATTAATACATTTTATCATTTGCTGAATTGCATTAAACTGGAGCATATTGTCTTTCTCACACATCCTTTATCAGACCTAATGTACACACTGGGATCATTTGTCTCTCTGTGTTGCAAGGCATAATGTCAACAGTCTTCATCATGAGTGAGATTAGGGGGACATTAATACAGTGGTATTTGTCTCCTGCTTGTTCTGCTCTCTCTTTGGCTTGTTGCCGATCACATCTTTGTTGCTGAGACGTGCTGTTTTCACTCACAGGATTCGTTTAACCTTCATCTCCTCATCTGTTACAGTATTGCTCATGTTGCGAGGCTGAATGTAGTTGTTACAGCATCAGTGGATTGATGGTAGGAGAAAAACATTGCATAATCCCAACTTTGTCAAGCATATTTTCCAACAAATCTCCTTTTGCGTGTTCTCTTTGTGTCCCTGCAGGGTTCCTCGAGTTCTTCGTTTCCTCCCATCTCCCAAAAACATCCATGGAGGTGGATTATCTACACAAAATTGCCCATAGTCCCATTCAGGGTATATTCCTGCCTTAAGCCTAGTGTTCCTGAGATAGGCTCCAGATGCACTATGACTGTAACCAGGATAAAGGACTTACTAAAAATGAATGAATAATTACGTTTTTTTTTTTTATTATTGACCAAAAAAAATTGCAGAATGGTTAATGATAAATATAAAAGAATATGTTTAAAAACGTAACCAAATGATTGATATCTTATAATTACGAGTCTAGTATTTTTCTTGATTAATATGATCACTGGGGTTCATGGTATGAACATACCTAGTGTTGGGTGATATGAGAATATCCTATCAATATTGCAGTAAATTATGTCATGATGCACTTCATATCACAACACTACCACAAACTCTTTTGTTGTTCACAGTAACAATTCACTTTTTTCTATTCACTTTTTTTTCGTTAAACATGGATTTATATTAATGTTAAAAGCTCTGTTAAAGTGTTTTAACAAGCTTCTTAGCAAAACCTAAGCAGAGCTAAATATACTGGTAAATATACATATCATATATATTGAGAATATGAGCTAGTATTATATTATATTTTTTTGCCACAATACACTTTAGTTAAAAGAAAGAAAGAAAGAAAGAAAGAAAGAAAGAAAGGAACCAAACTCTAGGAAGCGGCCATATTCCTTAAATTCCACAAAAAAATAGTAGTTCTTGTTGTTTTTAACAACTTATGACCATCATGATGGGTAAATGCCATCAACAGACTAAACCTCATTAAAGGTCCTGAATGAGAATCCGTGCATGTGTTTGGGTTATTGAGCGAGACAGAGAGAGGTGTAATGCACATTTAATTCCCACCGTGTACACTACTTATTAAATTAAAGTTGTGGGGAGGTCTGTCAGACTTGACATCGATGCCTTTGGGCTGGACAGGATGTGTAAAATTGGTCAACAAGAGATTTGAAGTGGTGGCTGGGAGTGAGGGGGGTGGTTGGCAGGTCAGCTATGAGCCCCTCTTCCCCTTCCCTCACTGAGGTCAGCTGTCCCAGAGCGGCTGCTGTAAAGACTGGTGCAGAGAGACTGGGGTGCACTACATCACCTCCAGCTGGGAGCCTTATTACTCTCACCCCTCCTTCACCTGGCCCGGCCATTCATAACATCGGCACCTTATTAAATATACATGAGGCGGCGGGCAAGAGGGAGGGGGATTGGCTGGTGGGGTGAGGAAGGAGGGCTGCAAAGGGGGGTTGATAGTGCAGGTGGCTGTCAAGACTGTAATTGGTCGCTGCTTGCCTTTACAGCGTAAAATTGTTTTCATTATGTGCGCGCACACACACACACACACACACACACACACACACACACACACACACACACACACACACACACACACACACACACACACACACACACAAGAGACCCTCAGTGAAAGCTGCCCCACTTCCCTGAAGACCTGAAAAGACTGGGAGTGTGTGAGAGAGAAAAGGAGAGGAGATAGACATAGAGAGAGAGAGAGAGAGAGAGAGAGAGAGGTGCTCTAGAGAAAAAGTACTCCACTTAAACAAGTTTTTAGCAAGGCAGGATAGGAGGAGGAGGCAGGCAAGAAAGACAGAAGTGCAGAGGACAGTCGAAGAAGCAGCAAGAAAGTTCATCATTGACTAACTGCGCGTGGATAATAGCAGACAACACAATTCGTGCTAAAAGAGAGAAAGGGAGAGTGAGAGGAAAACTGAGTGAGATTAATTTAAACATCTCGCTTAGCAGGAGGAGGGGGATTTTGTGGCTTTAGCCACCCTTGTGCCCCTTGAGAACCTCTCTGGTCACAGAGGGAGCAGAGAGGGAGTGTGGAAAGAGAAAGAGAGAAAGCACGAGGGAGAATGAAGGAGTAGTTTCCACCTGACTGGAGTTCCCATGGTTTTCCATGCAGGAGCGTAAGCTGGTTTCGGCAATAAACTCAGCTCATTGTCGTTCCCAGAAAGGCCAGTCAGGTCCCCCCATTTGGATTCAAGGGTGTCTCTTTCTCTGCTCCGTACACTGAACTAATCACCACAGTACTTTGTTTAATTGCAGCCAAAGGGAGAGATGTGTTCAAGAAGTCATCATGATCCCACCCACCCCTTCAAGCCCCCTAGCTTCTTTCTCTCTCTCTCTCTCTCTCTCTCTCTCTCTCTCTCTCTCTCACTCTCTCTCTCTCTCTCTCTAACACACACACTCTCTCTCTCTCACTCACTCTCTCTTTCTCTCTCTCTCTCTCTCTCTCTCTCTCTCTCTCTCACACACACACACACATTTTAATGAATTGCACAACTATGCAGGACAACAAACAAGGTTGCTGAATGAATACTGCTCTGGTTGAGAGGGCGGGAAAAGATAAGCACTGGAGGTGTCCGTGGTTGTGTGTTTGGATGCTTCTGCTGGTTGCTGGTGTGTAAACAGGACTGGTGAGATTGCAACACTTGAGACTGTGCTGATCTGGCTGCTGGATGTGTATCAGTGCTAATATATGGAACTGAAAGCATGACACCGAGCAGATAAATAAGTATCTGCTGGCAACCCTGCTGAGATATAACAACACTGGCGTTACTGAATCCCTAAACGACCTTAATGATTACAAATTCAACCCTGCTCTTTTAAAACCAGAGTTTCAGAAAGAGAACGTACAGGGCCGTGTGTGGGATGACTCAGGGGTCACTTGTTTAGTGGTTAGTATGTGTGTGTGTGAGTGTGTGTGGGACGGTGCAGGATTTATGGACTAACCCAAACCCCCACCCACCCCCCCCCCCCCCCCCCCCACCCCCACACACACACACACACACGCACACACCAATATCCTCTCATTCACCATCCCAGCCTGTGATAGACAAACCCATCCCCTCTTTTCTTATTCATTGAATCAGCCCACAAGCCTCCATTCCCCCGTCAACTTTTTGTTCCCTTTCAGAGGTAGGAAGATTCTTAAAGGAAGTGAATAATCTTGAACAAGAGCAAATAAAAACAGCTGAGCATCGTTAGAGTAAATAAATAGAAATCCAAAGTGCTGATATTGATTTGATGGACAGAATTTAGGAAACGCTGTGTATGCTGAAACAAGAAAAATGAAGTTATTGCAGCAATATATTATTATGTGTTCAGAAGTTAGTTAGAATTATTTTGACATTATTACAAAACATATAAACATACCATGGGATGAAAACAACCTTTTTAGCATGTCAGGAGTCATTACTAATAAAACCAGGATGGATTATAACCAGGACTCTGCAAGGTTGTGTATTTTTATTTATTTGCTATTTTATGTTCAGTTCATAAATTTTAGTACTATTACTAAACTACTGTTTAAAAAAAAAAAAGACCTTATGATCAATCATACATATTGATATTCGGTCCCAACTTATTAACTTATTGCTGCTTATAAAAATATATGACACCAAATATCTATTGTAAATGTGGGAATTTTATTGACTGTTAAACCTAGATATCAGAAATGGGCAAAAACAGACATGGGTCTGAGGGTTAGCTGTGAACAGTGCATTGGTCACTGAGGAAATGTCTAAGTAATCCAATAATATCCATTATCAGTGCAGGAATTCTCAGTGTCATATCTGAAGTAAGAAAGTGGAAATCAGGATCTTTGGCAGCTCCTCACAGGAAGAACCCACCTCATCATTAACTTAGCAAGACCTTGTATGGCGTTCAGATTCACCCAGACTAAAAGACTTCTCATGTGACCTGGGACACTTACTTAACCCCACGCCATGTTTGCTGCCCTACACTTATAGGGTCCCATCTGGATCATTTAGTGCCTAGGTGAAAAGATTAGATTTTTTCTGATTACTGCTCAGAGCTGTTGGTCTTCATGATATTTCTGAGAAAGTGAATGCATTCATTGCAATCTGTGTTGCAATATAACACATACTTTAGGACAAACTTTCATCTTTCATTTCATTTTGTGGTTGAACTTAGATACCGTTAAAGCAGATAGGGACATATATTTAATAGAATTCAAAGTCGTTTTTGGCAGTGCACCCTTAGGGACACCCTTAAGAAAAGTATGTGGAAATTGTTGGACCTTTAATCTCAACATATGAATCATTTCCTTGAATTTTAGAGAGTTTCAAAAACAAGGGATTAATGTAATACAATTGCTATTTATGAATCTCTCTCTCTCTCTCTCTCTCTCTCTCTCTCTCTCTCTCTCTCTCTCTCTCTCTCTCTCTCGCTCCCTCTCTCTCTCTCTCTCTCTCTCTCTCTCTCTCTCTCTCTCTCTCTCTCTCTGAAGAGCAGGAGGATTTAGCATTGTGTGGCCAATTGCACTGTCCCTCCCTTTCTCTCCTCTTGACTTCTGGGAGGGCAGAGCGGAGGCAGAAACTGGCCAATGAGGGCACTCCATGGCTCATGAAACGCTGAATTTTAGCCTCATAACTCTCCCGCCCTCGTTGTCTGAAAGACTGTTTAAATGGTTTTGGTTTATTATTGCTCACCGAGGGCCAAAGGGATCTTCTGTGAGGCCTGTGGATGGGAGTGGGTGGATGGGGGGAGGTGAGTAGGACCTGGCTTTTTTTGGCCAGACAGCTGTTCAGGACTTGACTGACTTTTCATATGGATATGTATGGTAATGGCAGGCAATAGACTGGGCATGAAGAGCACGCAGCGTTTGGGTCCTCTCTCTGTCGGCCGTGCCTGCAAAGGTCCCACAAAAGGAGCAGTAAAAGGGGGCAGCGCCGGTGAAGCTCTCACTTTTTGTGGGCCTGAATTAGTTGTGCAAAAGCAGTGAAAGTGATCTTTAGCAGTGTAAAAGAGGAAGACTGCCCATGGGAGCTGGCAAGCTCATTAGCACAAACCGTGTAAGCGCCGACAGATAATCAGCTGGAGCAGATTCGACCATCACGCTCGTGAAGCCTGTCACAACAGTAACACCCCCTCCTCTCCTCATACAAATGATACAGACTCATCCCATTGCCTTTTATAATAGCTATTCTATTTTTCTTTATCTGACTATTTGATTTGTTTTTTCCCCCTTCCATTGGCTTTACCACATGTTATACTATAAGTATGAGTTTGTGTTGCCATAACCATGTTGTGTCATGAGTTTGTTTGACTTGTCTGCCATACTACAGAAAGGTTTTATTAACAATAAATGAATGCTTGTTTTTACCGTCACTATATGGTAGTGAGTCCCATAACAAGTGAAAATATGTACTTGGGGGTGTTGAGTGGCAACGGCTGAGTATCACACATGTTCAGACCCAGCAGGACCTTGTGTCTGCTCTGGAGTGTAATGGCTGCCTAACTACCCAAAGAGTAAATGGCCTGGAAAATGTCATTTTTATTTTCATGTTAATTGAAATGGACTAATTGTTAATATATTCACAAGGCAAAAATGCCACAACAAAAGAGAATCTAGAGTAGTTTAGACATAATTCATGCTCATTCATTTGATCCTCAATAGCAGAACCATAATCTGTTCATGAAACATGTGGGGGGAAAGTAGATTTTACTTTTATAAAAAATATTATGTTATAATTTGAACATGCACATTTTTGCAGTTCATGTACATTAACTGGATACCAATTTACTCATATAGTAAATGCTTCTAAGACATAGTAAATTACTATGGTGTCAAAAAAGAGAAACATGGCATTTTGTGATTTGGTCATTTGTTACAGCCTTTTAACAGAATGAAATGAAAATCACTTAAAAAAAAAAAAAAAAAAAAACAGCTTTTAATACATTTAGTATAATCCAATTTCCAAATTTCCCTAAAAAGGAATTACGAGATACGGACAGTGGGGGGTGAATCCGTAACCAACAATTGCCATCCATTTTCTAAAAAAAAAAAAAAAAAAAAAAGGAAGAAAGAAAAAAATTGTCAAGCAGCTAAGCAGGCCTATTCTCTGCGGTAGTCCTTTCCTTCACGGGCAACTATAGAAATTAGCCCTTGCCTTCTCTGTGCTCTCACACTTGGCTACACACACTTGCATGGACAGAAGAGGAAAAAAACCTCTTTTCTTTCTGTCAGCATTCCTGGCCAACAATGGCTAGATTAGGCAACGAGAGGGCCCCCTTCTGTGGGGGTTCGGGGGGTGGTGGTTGGTGTATTGAGTGGGCCAATGGCCTCAGCTAGAACAGCTGGTGGGGGTTAATGGTGACTGAACCCCATGGTCGGGACCCTTTCTCTATTGTGTGGGCCACTCATGGGAAGGGAAGGGGACCGATGACAGGTTCTGGGTGAGGGACCCTCTGTGGAGCATGCGGGGGTCGCAGCGAGTGCTGTGTGTCTCTGCACGTGTGTGTGTGGGTGTTGTTGCTAGATGATAGAAAGTAAACTGAGGCCCAAAAGCTGATCTCCCAGAGCCATTACTGTGAGTTTATTCAGCGTGATCTCTTGAGGAGAGAGGAGAGGTAAGACAAGCAGAATGATACATGTTCTGGGGGGTGAAGACGACCCTGGAGAAACAAGGATAGAGCATCCTTTAAAAATTAAAAATGGAAGAAGGCATGTAAGGTAGTGAGCCTGTATATCGCTCTATATATTTATCTAGCTCGATCTCTCTCTAACTTTCATTTAACAAACAACAGGTCGCCTTACTAGTGTGCTTGATGAGACTTTAAATTGCTTTCACTGCATGCCCCGGTGTGCTTCATCACGATACAGATATTCCCACAAATCGATCAAACCACTTTACTACATCCAGAACTCATATAGGAGCCAATCACTTGAGTCCCTGATCACTTGGAGAGCAAGCACCACTATTTTTCACTGTCTGTATGGAAATGCACATAGTGCACTGCATTCAGGAGATGGACGAGGGCGTCCAGGACGCCAAACCTGTAGTTAAAGCTCTTTTTATCTAAATGCCGCCTTGCTGTGTTTGTGGCCGTGGTTGGATAATGATGCTGTGTGTGTGTGTGTGTGTGTGTGTGTGTGTGTGTGTGTGTGTGTGTGTGTGTGTGTGTGTGTGTGTGTGTGTGTGTGTGTGTGTGTGTGTGTGTGTGTGTGTGTGTGTGTGTGTGTGTGTGATCAGAGCTGGGGCTCAGATTCAAAGAGCTGTTAGCCTAATGGCTGCACACATTAGTAGTCAGAACTGAGAGACAAGGGAGAATCATGGGTACTGTGATGTTAACCCCAACACACCTGATTGTGTGTGTGTGTGTGTGTGTATGCAGTATGTGTTGACTGAAGGTTGAGCTTTGTTCTGTGCAGACCCTGATACACAAATCCCCCTCTTTCAGCAGAACCACTCCCCAGTCTCTCTCTCTCTCTCTCTCTCTCTCTCTCTCTCTCTCTCTCTCTCTCTCTCTCTCTCTCTCATTAGAATCCTGATTATGATAGTACACCACTGTAACATTTAATAGGGGATGACACCTGATTCGTCCTGCAACAAATCCTCCCTAACCATGCAAATTGAGAGGTTGAGAGAAAGAGAGAGAGAAAGGGAGTGTATGTGTGTGTGTGTGTGTGTGTGTGTGTGTGTGTGTGTCAGAGGGTGTTTGATGTAGTGTGTCAGACTCTGAAATGAAAGATTAGTGTGGAGATGAGACGATGGCGATGTGTGGCCAATGCACTCTGTGCCGTGATTACAAGAAGGCTGACAAAATCCCTCGTGTCTCTGATCAGCAGCAGGGCCATCTGAAATTAATAGCATTTAGCATTTGACCTCTGGGGTTGTTAACTTTAAGTGTAAATTAGGGGTGAAGCACAATAACACTACCTGTATATGCACCTGTATCTTTAAGGCACCCCAAATATTCATATCTGTATCTGTAATTGGATTTTAACCTATAGTGGGTGAGGGGGTTCTTTTGTGGAGTTTAATATATACCCTACCACTCTGACCCCGGAAGCACACAAGTTCATGATTGGTCTCAAGTAGAGATGTGCGTGGGACTGTTTTTCTAAATTCCACTCCTGCAATTCTTTTTTTTTTTTGCACCTGCCTATGATATTTTGCAACAAATTTAGTTGGTTTAATTCCCCAAAATATAAAAATAAAAGCCTCATTTAAACCACTGCAACCATGATCAACCATGACTAAGGATGAATGAACGAACCTTGTACTTGCATCATGCAGCGACTCACGTTCATGTTAATGAAGGAGGTCTTTCTTTGTCCCATGAGCTTCATGCATTGAAGTAACTTGGGGAGTGGTAGCTCAGGGGTTAAGGTGTTGGTCTTCTGCTCAGAAGGTCATGAGGTCAAATCCCAGCACCACCAAGCTGCCACTGTTGGGCCCTTGAGCAAGGCCCTTAACCGATTGCTCAGATGAACGAGATAAATGTAAGTTGCTCTGGATAATGCCGTCTGCCAAAGACTGTAAATGTAACTACCTCCAACTCTCAGAGCTAGTTTTGACCAGACCCCTTGTAAATCGTTCTGTCAAAAATTCTAAAATAAACCTTAAAACCCAACAAATTTGTACCTGTATTTGTTTAGAACCCATTATCTGTTCACTGGATATGTAAAGCATACATATTCAGTTGTATCCCTAGCATAAATATCATCTCTGCTTTTTGGGTTGTTTTTGTTATTTGTTTTTTTTCCCCCCAGAAAATGTATAGATGTCATGTAAATGATGTCAGCTTTTCGGTTGATAAATGTTTCAGCTGGGCCCAAGCTGCTCTTTCACTAAACATGGAAATGAAATCCCTATGATATTGATTTTCCTGTATTGTTTTCTTTCTCTACAGTACAGCTCCTGTAACACCTGTTTCCTCAACCTATTCCCTGTATCGGCTCTTCTAATTTACTGTCTCCCCTCATTCCAGCAGGCAGAGGAAGTCGTCCCTTCACATACTGACACACACACTTACGCACACAGTAAGAGTCAGGCTGTGTGTCGTCTTAACTCCCCCCCCCCCCCACCTACCCCCTGACAGCAAACATTTCATTTCCTCATGCTGTCAGTGGAAGCTTTGTCCTGTGCTTGTTGGCAGGGCCTTAATCTGAAACACAAACTCACTCACTTAGATTAGCCACTTCATCTTCCCCCTGATCGTATTCGGCTGATTGTTCTCTATCCACACGGCCTCCAGATCCCATCGAGTGATGCTGTCTGTCTTGTATACCCTGCTGCTTTGCTCAGACCAGCATATGTTTGCCCCTTCCCTGTGTGTTTATTTAAATTGTTGCCTTTTATTAAGGGCTTTTAAGAGATCATCTAGATTGGATCTGATTCAATCCTGACACACAGTTAACTACTTCGGTGGACCTCTCAGCTCCATTCTCTCCCTCTGAGCTTATGCTGGAAAGCATAGCAATCGACACCTTGGCGAAGTAAACTGACAGCAGAACAAAGTTTCATGACTGTGATCACTCGGCGAACGCAGGTAACATGAAGATCATGTGAAGGTTTGCTAGTTTTTTCCTTGTTCATTTATGGGTGACAATGATTGCCTCTTGGAGTCATGACTACCTGTTTTAACAAGTTTTCTCCTCTGTGAAACACCTACACAGCTGTTGCCCTCATTGTGTTGCTCAAACCTCGATCATAGACAAGGAGAGACCAAAGGACCAGCAGCAAGAGTCTTGTACTGACTCACTCTTCCTTTTTGGCGCCAATACTGGCGCTGTGTTTCCTGTCTTTAAAAAGCTGAATGCGTGATGTGAGTTTCCAGGTGCTAATTGTAGCTGTCACTATAAATAATATATAAATATATACTATAAATCTAGAAACTCTTGCTCAGAGTAACCACAAATATGTGTAAACTGCATTTCAGGTACACACACTGTCAGCTTTTTGACATTAAAGCGACATTTGAGACGTTTGCAAACTTACAACTCATTTTTTTTTTTTTCTCCGCCCTCTTAAACAGGTTGAGTGACGGTCGGTTCTCTGGCGGGAATTTGTTAAACATTTTAACAATGTGTTGCTAAGAATTAGAAGCTTTCTATGGTAACATACACCATCTATAGACTGTCAATAATCTGTCAGCTGACTGTTATCAAGCAGTGCATTAATTACTATTTCTGAACAACATGTCAACAGTTTATGGTTGTTAATGCTTAGCAGATAATCTATACACACTCTAAAGAATTATTAACATTTTTCTAACATTTGCTTGGGATGGTTCAGGTTATGGTTGTTGATGTTTAGTAGATAATCCATAGACTATTCACTTGTCCCTTTTGCTTTCAATTTATATGGATGGTCCAGGTTATGGTTATTGATGCTTAGCAGATTATCTATATGGCCTCTATTGATGCACTTTGTTATATATGGAGTTAAACATGACAGGGCATGTTGTTATAGGAAAATAATCAGTGCTGGGGTGATGTGATGCAGCGTTCCAACCGCAGAGTGGTTTATTTTCCTATAAGAACATGTCCTGGAGTGTTTTATTTATCTGATTATTCCACAGTAATTTGTCAACAATTATAATATTTCATTTATTAAAGACATTGCACTTGCCAGACAAGATAGTTCTTGTTATTAGCTACTTAATAACAGCTTTAATCAGTCATTTCCTCAGCAGCCTCTCTTTTCAATCTCTTTTACAGTTAATAAGATGAAAATAACACAAGTTGTCATGTTACTGAGACCCTGGAAAGCACAATGTCCTCTGTCCTGAAGTAAAGTGGTGAGAAAATGACTGACTGTTACAATACAAAGATCCATCCATCCATTTTGGTACCACTTATCCCACAAAGGGTCACAGGGAGCCTGAAGCCTATCCCATGGGATTTGGGGCACAAGACGGGGGGGACCCTGGATGGGGTGCCAATCCATAGCAGGGCACAATCTCACACATTCTCGCACACCCATCCACACGCTACAGACAATTTAGAGATGCCAGTCAGCCTACAACGCATGTCTTTGGACTGGGGGAGGAAACAGGAGTACACGGAGGAAACCGTGCACAGGGAGAACATGCAACCTCTGTGCCCACAGGGCAGAGGTGGGACTCAAACCCCCAAACATGGAGGTGTGAGGCAAATGTGCTAACTGTTAAGCCACTGTGCCCCCTAAAAAACAGCATGTTTGTTTCTTTGTTTGTCTGTTTTGTTTTTTGTTTTTTTTATATAAATCTAGTTATTAGTAGGGTTAGATTGTGTGGCACGTCCACCATACTATTCCTGTGAACAAGCTATTCCTATGGAAATGCTAAAATATTTGAAGAAATGCATTAATATAAAACTGTGATTGGCATTACAGCTGGCACTACTGTCAGAGCCATACCAACAATTCAAGAATTCAGCAGTGCTTTGGAATAAACAGTAAACATAATAATAATAATTTATATGGGTTTGAGAAGAACCTGGATACACTGCTTCATTACAGTGTCTACATTGGACTATCTAGATAAAGTGTTATCCTTTACGTTGTCAAGATATAGTGCAGAAAGATAACCAGATGACATTTCTATCTGAAACACAGAATTGTGAGATAATCGCCACATTTACTGTTGCAACATTTACTGAAATTTGTTCTTAACGATCAAATTTCTTCTCATATTTGTGTCAACTCTCTTACTTGTTCCATTAAAGCACCCTTGTGAGAAATATAACTGTTACTGTTTTTCCAAAGTGGTGGAAATATTGTAAAGTTATGGATTAAATGCCATGTTTGTCAGCGTGTTATAGATGGCAGAAGAATGTGGACGTAGCTGGTGACTTGGATGTAAAAGAGTGGGATTTATAGCCTGGAATCTCTTGAACAATTTTATCAAAGGCCCATTCCGGCATAGCATTTTTCTTTGGCCCATAAATCAGTGCTCCCAGGGCTGTGTGCCTGGACAGTAAGAGGAGATAGATGAGCCAGGGGAGAGGTCAATGGCTATTTTTCACCCCAGAGTCCTGTCACAGCCTCTGGTGTCTGCTGCACCTTTATGAATTGCTCTATTACTGACTTGTGTTTTTAATTTGTTTTACCCTGTTTGGGTAAAAAAAAAAAAAAGAACGCAGGGGCATTAGGACCCCACTCAATCCTGGCCCGATAGAGATAATGTATTGATCGTTAAATCACTTGTTTACTGTGGCTGCATGTGGTGTTATATGAAAATTGAAGAAACTTTTGAAAAATGAGACTAGGACTTGTCCCTGTCTGAAATGTTACATCTTACATATACATACATACATACATACATACATACACAGAGACGTTAGTATATATCTATGTATTGCATGTCCTTTTATAGATTCAACAAAAATTTTTAAATCTTAACTCATATGTGCAATATACCTTTAATCTAAAATATTTTTAAAAATTATGCCAACAGTGCATGGCTCATCATTACTTTAATTGGTTATTTTTATTCATTATTATTATTATTATTATTATTATTATTATTATTATTATTATTATTATTATTATTATTATTATTATTACATTGAAAGCACCTGCCATATAATAATCATAATAACAACACAACATTTTATTCATCTGAACATACAATGTACATGTAAATAATATAAGCCATACATACTTAGATTATTTGAGAAATTTTGCATTTAAGCAATACCAGAAATCAGTTATTACATTATAAACAATACACTGATTTCCCCTCAAAGTATCTACACTTTGAAATTTGATGACTGCCTTCTACATATGATATCTCTATCTCAGTTCTATTTGAATAATTATTACAGTGTAATTTGTGCTTCTTATAAACTATTATGAAATGATTTGAAACCTCATATTCTTTTACATATGCATCTGTAGCACATTGCACTCCTTATTATTAAAAAAATGATCATTCCAAACTTTTGTACAATAGTGTCAGTTTTCTCCCACTGACAAATTGATAAGTCAGTACAGATTTGTATACGAATCAGGCATGTACAGTAATAATGTAAGTGCTGTAAATTATAGATGTTACATGCTGTGCCTGTATGTATGAGGGAGACTGAGACAGAGTTCTCTCACTCTGAATCACATCTCTGATTTATTCATGCATTTGTCATGGAGGCTTGTTGCTGGTCAGGTAGATGCTTTCATCCACTCCCCTCTGATTGAAAGGCCTTCATTTGCTATGCGTCCATGTAAAGTGGACGTCTCTCATCACCATGGCGACCTTGGATTTCCAGTCACTTTCATTTAAATCGGATTCTCAGCATGATGTTCCGTCAGCAGTGTGCGTGCAAATGGCTTTGGAGACTAATAAAGCCAGTGGCACCATCTGATTATTCACAACAAGGCTGAATCGAGACATACTAAGATCACAAAAGGTTGAGGAATGAGTTAATGGTGGAATACATTCAAGCAACAAAATCTCCTATTGCTAAGATTCTGAAATGTAATCCCTTTTATCTGGTCACGCATAAGAAGAAGACCGAAAACAAGCATACATGTCACAACTGTTGGTATATTTGTACAAAAGTGCATGCACACACATATATATACACACACACACACGCACACACAAACACACACATACACAGGAAGTTCTCTTCATAACATGGCTCCAGCAGAGTAGTTGGATAGCATTGCAGGCATTCCTGTGTGCAAGGCCTGAGAGAGCAACCATCGCTTGAGGGATATGAAGGGTTGTCTGTGGTGCTGCTTGATTTACTATGCCGGTGTGATTGAAGCTGAGGTCAGAGGTCATAGGTGCACTGGCGGCCCCTGTGATCATTTTCATCAGACTACAACAAATAGGCAGACACCAAGTTAAACACGCAGCACCTGTAGGAAGAGTGTTTGAGAGCTGTTTTACTTGACATGGCACTTGTTTTAACATTTTCTCCGTTTTCATTTAACAAGTGTGTCTCAAATGAAAACACAAGGTCTATCAAACCTCACAGCATTTCTTTTACATATTATGTGCTTTATCTAACAGAGGCCCAGTTCATATTTGGGAAAATTGCCCCACACACAAAAAAAAACCCACCTAGAATAAAAATCATTGCTACAAAGAAGAGCACTGTGCATAATTTTCTTTGGAATTTCTTCCAAAATACTAATTTACCTCTGTCATGCGAGCCATCATCGAGAAATACAATATAAATGATCCGTCTCTGTCAAAAGCTTAGTACTTCTACTACACAACATGCACAAGCCCCAACATGTTCAACCATTTCGTTCTCTTTCTTTTATCAGCTGTAATTTTTCAGACCTGCTACCTAGCACTTAAAGCTCAGTAAATTTCCTCTAGGAGAGGTTCAGTGACGGAAAATAATGCTTTCATAGCAACCATCTAAAAACAACAGACAGCCTCCTCATTCATCTTCTCAGTGGAGGGTTCCCACATGTAAAGGCAGAAAAGATATGGATGCTGACAAATATACAGTAGTATTATATATATATATATATATATATATATATATATATATATATATATATATATATATATATATATATATATATATATATATATATATATATATATATATATATATATATATATATATATATATATATATATATATATTGGTTACAAGATGCATTTATCACAACACATACTGCTGCAGGAGTACTAACATCACACACACAATAACGCTGGCGTTTCCAAAATGACATCAGAGCAAAATGTGTAAAGCATGTCCAATGATAGTTATCAGTTGCACCATTTTTCCAGACCATCTCCACGTTCTCTGAACTGTGTAATGTATTCCACAGCCAATCAAATCAATCAATACCACAATAGACCTTGTCAGATAGTCTGAAGGCTGTACAGACTTGATTGGAGTTAATCAACAAGGACCAAGCATGATCTTTGCTCTAGTTGACTCCTAACAATCTCCATACTTCATACATCTCCTAGCTTCAGGGAGCGACCAACTGAATTTTTAAAAGGGGGAAAGAAACTGGGTGATGCTGTGATTATAGGGAATGTCCCTACCCTTTTCCCCGAAACCAGAGCTCAGACTTCAGCTACTGTCATCAGACATGTGATGGTAATAAATAGCACAGTGCAATCATGAAACTGCTCCAAACCTGCGGAAAATGATCGTAATTGTATTGTGTTGGATTTGATTACAGATGCTCGTGAATTTTTCTTGGTGGCATTTTGAGCAACTTTGATCTGGTGAAGTTTATATTAGTTTTGTGCAAATGTATGAGTACATAAAATGAAAGATATTCTCATTAATAGTTTTCTTTCTTAAAAAATAAAATTATTAGGAAATCAACCATAGCATCGTGGCATTGACTTTATCGATTAAAAAGACATGGTCTTAGTCAAACAGTGATACAAACATCCTTTAGTTCATAGGTTTCCATGAATTACTCTCTATACGAGACACAATTTGAGCCTGATTGTAGAAACCTCTTTTAAAAAAAAAGCTACTGCAGGTTGTGATTTTACGTGAACCCATGATGCACTAAATTATAGACATCCTACATCCCATGTATCGGACCTTTTGATGGTTGCTGGGCAACAACTAATTAAGGTTAGCTGTGTAGTATGTGTATATGAGTGAGTGTGTGTGAGTGTGTGTGTGTGTGTGTGTGTGTGTGTGTGTGTGTGTGTGTGTGTGTGTGTGTGTGTGTAGTTTGGAAGAGAATAGGAAAGCATTTGTAGGAACCGAGTAAGCCAGCTTTCAATGTTTTAATGTAAGGTGATGCAGGACAGTATGAAACCTAGCACTTAAACTCGAAATATGACTTGTCCAATAAATAAAATGTCACATAAAAGAACATATTCCTCCACTTATTCACAGTGAGGATGTTATATTGACCACAATGCAACATGTTGCAAGGCATTGGCATGAAAATGAATTTGAATGATTTACAGATTCCTCTCTCTCTCGAAAAAAAAATTCAACCTGTTGAAACATCAGGAATGAAAGCCATAATCAATTTCCTTTTTTAAAAACGGAATCCTAAGCTGTTGTGTGCTTTCTGCATATCCATTAGGTGAAAGATCTAAGCATTTGCTGTACACTTCATAATGAAAGAAATAAAAGAGAAAAACACAGCACAAGGTGGCTCAAAATGAAAATGTTCTCGCCCGTCAGAGCTGTAGAGAGTGGCATTAATACCAGCACTCTATTGAAATCTAAATGCACTGGAATCATTAGAAGCCTGGCCCTCCTTCTTCCTCTCTTGTCATTCACTGGGCAGGAAACCAGATGACTGCTGGGAAATAAACAGCACATCAGTGACTCTGCATTAATGTAAGACAGATAAGAGACTTTCAAGCGTTTTAGAACTATATAATTAGCCATTGCTTTCTTAGCATTTGAATGGGCACTTAAACTTTGAAAGCTCTCATTGTCTTGGGTTACTGCCCTATACTCTTAGCATCAGTTAAGCCTTCCATTCAAGAGGAAATCAAAGGTCCCAGCATTAAAATTAAGGAAAAGAGACCCTGTCTTTGTAAATCAAAGACAATTGGATCTCAGCGTTTTTGGTTTTGTTTTGTTTTTACATCACTTTTTTTTTGTTGTTAGTTTAATGGATTATCTTCAAAAGGAGCAAAAAGCAGGAACATTGCACTGCAGAAAACATCTCACATAACGCAATTTTGTCATTGCAATCACAAAGCAGTATCAGAATTTCGTTAACACTGTAAAAAAAAAAAAAAAGAAAAGAAAAGAAAAGAAAAGAAAGAAATTCACTGCCTCTTCAAAAAAAAGTCTGAACGGTGACATTAAAACAGAATATGCCAATGATAAGGACTTAATCTCATGTTCACCATAAAATAATTGGTGAGTATCATGCTAAAACCAATAAAAAGGAGATTATTCTCAAACTTCTGATATACTCATTGAATATCCTATTCCTATTGCATAGGAATTTAGGTAAAATGAGTCCAGTATATTATTCATAGCTATCTATCTATCTATCTATCTATCTATCTATCTATATATATATATATATATATATATATATATATATATATATATATATATATATATATATATATATATATATATATATGCAGATCCTGCACAAGTAATTGTAATAGAATTGTAATTGTGCACTATACCACACTTTCTGGCCAGCAGACGCGAGCAGGTGGTCGTGGCTGATGGAGAACAGGAGCAACATCCGTGCTCAGGCTCTCTTCAGAGCATCCTTTACAGTGAAAGGAACTGGCTGTGCCATCTGCATGCCTGGTTCTTCAGCCCTGTGCATCAGCAGTGCACTAATGACAGAGAATGACTTGTCACCATGCTGCACAAATGACTCCAGCCACTATTTATCATAACCTCCTATTTTCCCCGCTTGTTGAGAGCTTTTTTTTTTGAAAGACCACTCATGTGGACATGGGTTGGGTGGATCTCAGCTGTGCCTGTGGCTGTTTAGCAGGGCAGCCTGATTAGGTCCTAATGAGGGGGTCAGCTACAGGACAAAATCTGCCTCTGCTGCACTCTCGGCCCTGTTGCTGATGGCAGGGCTAATCATGTGTGAAAAGCCACCATGTTATGGTGACATTGCTGTGATACCACATCGCTTTAGGGTCTGTGGAAATGAGGAGCACTAATGGTTCCTTCAGAGGTGGAACAGAGCATGAGCAAATGGTGGTAGTTCTTGTCGTAAGGCTTGTTACGGGAAAACTGAATCGGATTGACTGCCTGATAGGGCTGTGATATACAAAAATGGAAAACACAATATCACAATCCTCTAACTGTCCATCAGCTCCAATTTGCAGTACCATAGACAAGTGTCAGCATTATAAATTGTACAATTTGTAGACCAAGTTGCACTTGATGCAAAATAGCTAGCAAGTAAACTCTATATACAGACAGGTGACAAAATGGAAACAAACAACATAAAGTGTCTTAGTCAGGTGTCTGGCTACCATGAGCTGCCTAAACAGCTTCAGTGCACCTTGGTACAAATTGTACAAGTCTCTGGATCTTGTCACCTGTCTGCATGTGTATATATATTGACTGGAAAATATTATTTAGGATTTTAAAGTCCCAATTAGGGTTTTAGGGACCTTTTCTCAGGAGCTGTAATACAAGTAACATCATGTTGTTGTTGTTGTTTTTTAAAATAATAAATAGAGCTGCAGTATTAAATTAAGAGGTTGAAGAAAAGATATCAATATATCAACATGTATGGAAACATTTTCACACTTCAAGAAAAAAGAAAAGAAAAGAAATCCCATCATCCTCTTGACAAGCATAGCTGTTTGCTAACATGGCACTCAGTGAATGCTTTTTTGAGCAGTACTTAGAGTCACACTGAGCATGAGATTATAGCACATTGACAAACAGGCAGGGAAGATGCCTGAGAAGTGCTGCGGGCTTTCAGCTGAATTACATGCACATTTTCAACTCTCAATAGGAGTCCATCAGGAATTAAAAGCAAGTGATTGATGACAATCCTTCTTCAAATCTGGGGATGCAGGGAAAAAAAATGCACCTCTGTTCCAATAAAGTTTAATGTGTACAATATGATTATTCTTTTATAATTTTCTATGATGTTTTTCCTACATACTTTAAATATTTAAACTAAATCCACCATTTTGGACAAAACAAAAGAACTTTCTTTCTTTCTTTCAGAATGAGTGCAACATTTGAACTAAAGGCAAAGATCAGCAGGATGGTCACATATTTTACAAACACTCAGGCTTCAGTTATTATTAAGACCTGAGTAAAACTTTGACCTAGTTGAAAGGACAAGCTGTCAAAGTAAGTTTTCATGTACTCAGAGCAATGGTAATAACTGTCTAATGGCTTGTGAACTGACCAAATGACACAAGCTCATCTCTCTCTCTCTCTCTCTCTCTCTCTCTCTCTCTCTCTCTCTCTCTCTCTCTCTCTCTATATATATATATATATATATATATATATATATATATATATATATATATATATATATATATATATATAAGAAACTGAATCAATTTCCAAGAGGTCAAAAGTCTGTGCTTTACTGAACCTTAAACTAATTATCATTAGCATTTTACTGCAAAGAGAGCTCAAACTTTTGATGTTCTTAGTAAATTCTTGGTTCTGTTGATCTTTACCCACTGTAAGTTAGAACCGTTTTTTACACGGGATAAAAAAAACCCTTGTGATTTCAAGTTTTTGCTAAAAACCAATCATGGAGGTTTGATTGTGTCAAAATGGCCTACAATTTCTCTGCAGTCAGGGTCTTGAAATAATTATAAAATTATATTTTATTTGACTTCAGTCCTACTTGGACAGTGGAAGACCACAGTTCCTCTTACTACTGAACCAATAGTAGTGACCTATGGGATGAAATAATTTGCCCTTTTTAGCTGCCTGCAAATCACCTCCTGCCAGTGTCCTAGTTTTGTTCCCAAGGCCAATTAGCGAGCCCTACCTTAGCCTGAGGCTAAAAGGCTACTAATGGGACCATGGAGGGGTATCCACCTGAGAGGTGTGGAAAGTTCCCCACAGAGCCTTCATTCCAGAGGAGGGAAGAGGTGGGGACAGGCAGGACAGAGGACTTCTGAAGCTTTTACCATCACACTGAAGCTTCATTGTGACTGCTGGCTGTTTGATCTTAAAATAATTTACTTAATGATCTCACGGCGGGAGCAATTGGTGCTGCTCGATTACCCTGCCAAGTCTAATGGACAGACGAGAAAGGGAGAGAGAGAGAAAGAGAGAGAGAAAGAGAGAGAGGGGGGAAGGAAAGTGACAGAAAGAGGGGAGGACAGACAGGACACGGTGAGGATTAAACACTGCAGGCTGTTTACTGCGAAGATTGAAATTTCCCAGCCATATAGAGTAGGGTGAGTTTAGGGATGGAAATCCACATCAAAATCCACACCTCCTCCTACCGCCCATGCAATCAGGAGACTGAATCTGCTATGAAAAAAAAACGGATAAATTCTTTGGTCTATCAATTGATCAAAACGTTTGATCAATTCTCTAAACCTAATAATGTAAACTGGCTAACAGACTTTCTTCTCACATAATCAATTTGGCATGAACATCATGAACATTCTTCATGAACAAGAGTTTTTCTTGCTTTGGTGTAGGCAGGTGCTGATGTACTAAGTCAGCTTCAATAAGCTGACTGACAGGAAAGTGGAGAAAATATTAAGTTGGTTTGGCCATTTTTCCTGCTCTGGCCTCAACAGCATGTCAGATTCTAGTCGATTGATTTTGTGCTGCAACAGAAAGCTAATCACTGTAACGACAGGGCATAAAGTGCACACTGGCACCCCTTCATCTAATGCTGCAGCTCAAATTCATAACCACAAGCCCCTCTTCATAATTCATCATTGTATGCCAGTGAATGAACTGCAATTACATTTAATGGCCAAGTTAAGAACTCATTTTGATTTCATGAGGGAAAATCGAATTAAAAACAGAACATAATTATTTGGCTTTTACTGAGGGGGCTGTAAGACCAAAATGTAGAACACTATCTGTATCAGGGTTTGTATCAAATGCATTGTAGAAAACCGGTTTCAACTGGTTTACTATTTACTTTAAGGCCAGCATCATAAAGTCTCCCAAAAGATATTCAATAGTTCAATAGTTTTTCAAGAAGAAGGAATTAAATCGTTTTTTGGGGGGGTTTTCTCCAGATTTTCAGAAAGGCAAGAAAACCAAATACACACATATCCCAGATATAGGCAGACTGAATCTGAAACTGGATCAATTTCCAACAGGTCAAACGGCACTGCTTTACTGACCCTTACACTAATTAACACTAGCATTTTACCACAAAGCGAGCACAAACTTTTGTTATTCTCAGTAAATTCTTGGTTCTGTTGATCTTTACCCATGGTAAGTTTGAAAAGTTTTTACACCCTTGAGGTTTTAAACCCTTGAGGTTTCAACTTTTTGCTAAAAACTACTCATGGAGATATGATTGTCTCAAAATAGCCTGCAATTTCTCTGCAATCAGAGGCAATCAGAATAATTATAAAATGACATTTTATTTGACTCTAGTCCTAGTGGCCCAGGATGTGTTCCTCTGACTAGTGGACCAACAGTAATGACCTAGTGGATGAAATAATTTACCCTTTTGTATATTTGATTGAGTGTATTCCAAGATGCAATAGAGCAAAATCCAAATCTAGATCAATTCAGCAATTGTTAAAGAGAAACAAAATGATTAAGAGCGGTGAATGAGGCACAGATGTGGTCATCAAGGTCAGTCAGAAGAAAAGTGGATAGATGTTTTTATTCCTGTTTGGCCTTTAAATGCTGCAACTCGTGGTTGCCATCAATGGTGTGAATGATGAGTTACACCACATTACAGCAAAATGACATTAAAATTACAGCTTTTGCCTACAATATATTTTTAATATCTGGAAATTGTTTTATTTAGGCTGCTTACTAACATTGCCATAGCTGTCTGGCTGCAAAAATCATGTTCCGTAAGGAGCCAGTTTAACAAACTGTGGTAAATGCAGCCGGTCTGCCTAAAGATGACTAAAACCTTATTATCTATGTGTGATTTTCTCATGCAATGAACATCACAACTTGACCAGTTTGTTGGATACATGAAGTGAATAAGCCTAATTTATTTGGTTTACAATCAGATATTAACTGTCTCCAATGCTGCTGCACCATCGCATCATTATGAAAACAAAGAGCCCTTACACACTCTCTAAAGATGACAATAAACAAAGTTTTAAAAATTTCATATGACCTTATTAAAAACATTAATGGCATGAAAATTAGTTAGCAGAAGTCATTTGTATATTGAATATTTCTCTACTGATGTTAGTGTGAACAGAGATCATTTGAGTGACGAGATGACAATGAGGTTCTTATTTGAAGCCAGTTCCCATGATAACCTTACAATTCTTTAAAATTTGGCAGTAATGTTGTTTTTCTGGTAGAGCTAGGCAATGCAGACTTAAAATATTGCAAATTTACTTCTGGGTGAGATACAAGTGAAAAGGAAAACATACTGTATTTCAGTTCAGAAAACATTCAGGTTTTTGTCAAAAAAACAAAAAAAAAAAAAAAAAAAAAAAAAATATATATATATATATATATATATATATATATATATATATATATATATATATATATATATAAAATTTTGGGCAGTTTTCCATTGGGCAGAATTCAGCCGCAACTACAACTGACAACTGACAGGCTTTCCCAAACCGTCAATCATATATAAATAAATTATTTAATAATGACATGTTATAAAATCCCTATTTATGTATTGCCCTAACATGTTTTTCTTTACTGCATTGCACTGATCCTGTGCCAATAAAACCTCTAAAGGTTTTATGCTGAACAGGGATAGTTTATCAACAAGTGATTTACGGTATGTGTTTTCACAAGGTAACACATCTCTGAAAGAATGCAGTCATATCTGCCAAAGTGTCTGGAACTGTTTCATTCATGCGCCTGCTAGTAAAACTCTCGTAACACTTGCAGCAGAGGCCCCCCAAACACACACACACGCACACACACACACACACACACAATGACATCTTCACTCCACCAACCAAAGGCAGAAGTCAAAGTGGCGGGTTTTTAGGCTGACAATAGATGTGCACTTGAACATTCAACTCGCTCTTAGAGTAGAGAGGAAAACAAACACTCAAACAGGATTGAACCACTATTCAGAAAGCCGAAAAGCCAAGTGCTATGAGATATCTGCAGACCAACAGAAGTGCTTGATAAACAGATTTCAGTTCCACATTAGTGCCAAATTTTACAATATTTGACAAAAGGTAAAAACTCTGTAAACAAAGCAGTGTGAAAGAAAAAATATTATAATCAATGAAGATAATATTTAAAAAAACAAACAAACAAAAAAAAACACTTTAAGTGACTTCAGATTCAGACACCATTAAAAACTTATAAAAAGTTATTCAGTGACACGCCCAAGGATTTTAAACTAATGCGATACCTTTTTACACTTAATAACAAATAATAATCATATATGATCTTGTGTTTTCACTTAAACTAATTTTCCTTCAGGCTCTACTACTGGTCATATACATTGTGACTATAAAAAAAATACAATTATATTTAAGAAATTGGCTTTTACATATCTTCATACATGTCTCACCGGCAGTTGGTACATTCACCCAACATTGTTTGTTGTTCCGTGATGTAATAGATAGTAAAGCCTACATTGGTGTCCTGATGCATTTTGAACATTTATTGACCCATTTCCTCTGAGCAGAATAGTTGGTGAGTGTTGGATGAGACCACAGACGGTGCATATTAAAACTTTTCTGCTGCGGCTCGGTAGCACCTCTGATCTCCCTGCACCAAGCTGGAGACTTGCACTGGCTCATAAATCACACTGTGTGCTGTGAGCGGAATAGCTCATCGGTCCAGGATTAGGAGCTCGAAAGGCCACTTGTTCTCTGACTAATGCCAAACAGAGCTCGGAGGAGGACGAGAAAGCCCGGAACCGGTGTCAGGGAGCTCTCGGCCCACACTCTGTCATCTCTAATGGGGATGCAACGACAGTGGCATCTGCAAGACCCGCATGGCTAAGATTAAAGCTGCAATGCATGCGTATATGTGCATGTATGTGTATTCTGCTATTCTGCTAAAAGGTTGAAAAGCTGATTATTGCATAATAGGTGTTCTTATGGGAATTAATGTATTGTATTAATCACTAATTCTTGATGTTGTCAGTATGCAGTACTACTGTGGGAGCTCATTAAAGGGGGTAAAGCTGCCTTTGGTGGATAAAAGCAATCCTCCTTAGGGAGTTCTTAGCACATGATGTTCTGCATGTGCAAGCACACACACACACACAGACACACCTAGACACACACACTCAGACACACCTAGATACACACACACACACACACACACACACACACACACACACACACACACACACACACACACACACACACATTAAAGTATAAGGTCCATGTAAAACTACTCAGATGTATTGGACTTAATTGGAGTATTGAATTTAATTATAATTCAATTAATATAAAGGAATTCTGTGGCAGGCAGTGTTGTCACCTCACCACTCCAGTGTCCCCAGTTTGAACATGAGATTGGGTTACTCTCTATGTGGAGTTTTGTATGTTCTCCCTGTGTCCCCATGGGGTTCCTCCGGGTTCTACTGTTTCCTCCCATCTCCCAAAACATCCATGGAGGTGGATTAGCCACACAAAACTGCCAATAGTCCCATTCAGGGTATATTCCCATTTTACTGTCCTTGTGATGACCTTCCGCTGACATAATTATTAAAGCAGCTAATTGATGCTATGCCTACAGTAAAACTTAACCCTAATCTTAACCTCAAACCACACATGGGGACATTTGGTTTCCAAATATATATAAGAAATTGGCCCCGCTTACACACACACACACACACACACACACACACACACACACACACACACACACACACACACACAATCATAAAACCATGTTTCTAATCAAAATAAATCATATTTAATAAGCACATAGCCTATAAGCAATTAACTATTTTTTATTATTGTTTAATGATGTTATTGTACACAACAGCATGAAAATTTGGGTTATTGCGCAAAGGAGGAAAAAAAAAGGTCTGGGAAGAAAAAAAATTGTGATGTTCTAACTTGTCCTATCGCATGTCTTAAAGAGGCTTTCGTTAGCCTATCTAAGAGGAAGCGTTTAAATCTGTCATATCTTCGGATAGGAACTCTTAAAACAAGTCGAGCAGGAGGAGGTGAATCAGCTTCCTCTCTGGAGGGCGCATCCATCAGCGCGAGCTCGAGGCTGCAGCGCCGTTAATTTGTCCTTTTTTCTCTCTCAGGCTTGCCTACACCGCGGGGCGAGCGCGCACTGCCGGGGGCCAGGATGTAGCTGCAGCGCTTCCTGTGTGTGTGTGTGTGTGTGTGTGTGTGTGGCGATTTCCATTGCGCAAATTATTTCTTAACCCAGCTCTGTATTCTCAATGCTTGTGTTATTGTAACTTTCTCTAAAACAGGAGTTCTCAAACATTTTACAGCCAGGTAGTAGTCATGGGATAAAGCATAGTGATGATTAAATAATATGCTTTAGGCAGGTGCTCCCCACCTCTGGTTGATATGAATAATAACACACTCATTGAATGGTACTTACGGTTGGCACTCATGAAAGAAACAGGGCTTACCCTCATCTTAAATATTGTATTGAGGCTTTCAAGATTAATAACGGAATAATAAGCTACAATTTTATGTGGTTAACAGAAGGAAAACCTATGAGAATATATGTGGAGATTATTAAATGAAATAAACGGTGTTTATGGAAGTATTCAGAAAGTTTGTGTTTAAAATGAAAATGTGAATTTGCTGTGTATGTGTGTATATCTTAATTCGGTTCAATTTTACAAAAATAGGAGAAAAATCTCCCTAATTGTCATAAATCTACCTTTCACTAAAATAATCCACAGTGGAAAAGCAAACTTGTGTAAAAGTCTTAGTTTAAAATGGAAAAAAAAAAAAAAAAAAGTGAAATGAAATTTACAAAGGTATTCAGACATGCTGTTATAACACCTGAAAATAAATTCTGATAAGTTGATTGGACATGACTACGAAAGGCACACCTTAACTTGTCTTAACTCCACAGCTAATGTCAGAGTGAAAACAAGTCATGAGATTAAAAGGATGGTCTGTAGAGAATTCATTCGATCCAATTTATGTTAAGGCTGTAACATAAACTCAATGAAGTGGTCCAAATCATTTTAAATGCACTGCATATAATTGGAATGAGATGTCTAAGGGGAGGTAATGATTTGAGATGATGCAGAAAATAATATTCGAAATGACCAATGATAAATGATTTGGGGAACAGTAGACAAAACCACTTATCATGCCTGAACTATCATACTCTATTGCTCTGGGTATGAATGTAAATAAGACATGGAGGTAATGTAACACAGTTAATTTACTTAACCTATTTGTTTTTATTTATTTTATTATTATTATTTTTTTTAGAAAAAAAAAGTTGGTGTCAATTAACATTTCACCACTTTTTGAAGTCGGTTTTTATTATTTATTTACCACACAGGTTTTGATACTCAAGAGAGAAAAAGATACAAGCACATCAAGTTTCATGTTTCCACTTTAAGTAAAAAATTGAACACAAGGGTTAAATGATACATTTCCCATATGCATGTAGATTGTATAGACCATATTTCAGTAGATTAATGCTTCTTGTTTCTGTTTAGCATTGTTTCATTTTTAAAGATTTCAATCACGTTGTGGGAAAAAAAAATACTTACTGCAACACAATGAGACACAGTGAGAGTGAAAAAAACTGCTATTTCACAATGTATGCAACACATTTCTAGTAATGTTGGAAATGGTGACATTTACTATGAAATAAAAGTTGTGGGGAAGCTTCATTTCCTCCTGGCAGGAGGAAGGACTGCCCTCGTGAGGACACTGCTGATACTCAGGGCAGGTTGTTGTTGTTGTTATTGTTGTTGTTTTTAGGCAGCTGTTGTCCACCACAAGTTATGTGCTCCAAAAACAGTGCTCCAAGTCGGTGTGTGAGTGGAGAAGAAGCTGGGGGGAGTTATGCAGAAATCTAATTTCCGGTAATGGAACCTGTGATTCTTATAAAGTAAATTAGTTACAGCTGTTGCAACCCACCAGATATCATTTACCGATTCAAACTTAATCGTAGCTGTACATGATTCACTTCATTACAAAAAAAAAACCCTACACATTGTACCTTGATTGATTTCAGTGTTCAATACCTATTAGCTTTAATCCTGAAAATTCTTAAAACTCTTCAAGCTGGCAACCCGGAAATGTTTGATTTAATTGTAAATTAGGCCCCTAGAGGGCAACAGCGGTGCACTCACTGTCCCAGAACAGCGTTTAACCTGTCTGTCACTTCCATTTTCTCTGAATAATTTGAGACCAAGTAAAAAAGCAATGTCGCAAAGCGTAAGACGAGTTGACAAGTCGTTCCCAAAGGAACTCAATGTAGTAGGCCATGATAAATGAAAAATTAATAAATAAATAAAACGAATGGAGTTGTACGCCTCATGAATGGAAGGCAAGCCGGGGAATAAGACCTTTCCTACAGACATAGTTAAACCACAGTGGGTTAAAACCATAAAAACCAGCTCCCGCTTCTGTTGGACAAACCCAGTGTGTTTGAGCTAACGTGTTTACACTGGGTCCATTTCCATGGCAGCACAACGCCATCCCGCCCCTCACGGCGCGTGCATTTCTTTTCTCTTCAGCGTCTCGCGCGAGCGCCAAAACAATCCGTTATTTTTGTACATTAGTTTAAAAAAGAATAATCCTTCATAACTGTTGAAGTATTTCATTCTACTTTTCGCCAGGTTTGAAACTGTTCAGGGACGAGATGTTTGAAGAAGATGAAGAAGAAGTTGGCCCTCTGTTTTCTGAAGACGAAAGGGTGCAGTTTATGGGCGAGAAAATTTGCCAGATGTTAAAAGTCACAACAGAGTCCTGGAACAAGTTGGTGCTTATGGAGGAAAACCAATTCCTGCTCACTGACTACTTTGAAGCACGAGTTAAGTTTTTGTTTTTCACTTCAGCCGCGTCTGCTGTCCTCACTGTTTCCTCTGAGGTGAGTATGGCCTGTTCTTCCAAAATATGGTTTTACTAAGAGAAGACATGCAGCATGTATTGCTCATGCATCCTAGTGTTGCTCTGCCTGCACCAAGTGTACCCTCTGCCCTGTAAATAATAATAATAATAATAATAATAATAATAATAATAATAATTAGAATACTTCAAAAAAATGGATTTCCAAATGTAAAATGGACAGTAAATAAGTGTAAAGCACACATTGGGGGAAATAAGTATTGGACACATCAGCATTTTTTTCACTAAATGTATTTCCAATGAGGCTATTCACATGCAGTTTTCACCAGACATCAGTATTAACTCCAGAAATCTGGAAATATAAAGAATTCACAACATTAAAGTCCATAAATAAAGTAAAGAAGAATGGCACATTAAAAAAGTATTAAACACTCTAAGTGAGATTTATTTAATACTTAGTGGAGAAGCCTTTGTTTGTAATGACAGCTTCAATCAAGACGCTTCCTGTATGAAGAAATTAATGGGCCGCAGTATTCAGGTGTGATTTTGGCCCATTCTTCTAAACATTTTGTCTTTAAATCTTGTTCAATTGGATTCAAGTGATTGGGACATTCTAACGCCTTGATTTTTTTCTCTGAAAACAACTGAGAGTTTCATTCGCTGTATGCTTTGGATTGTTTTATCAACTTTAAATGAGCTTTGATGTGCCTTTTCTTTAGTAATGGAGTCTTGTGGGGTGAGTGTGATCAGTGGAGTGCATTGCCTGTTGTTTTCTCTGTGCACCTGCTGCCTCCAAGTGTTTCTGGAGCTCTTTCTGAGTGGTCCTTGGTTCTTGGGCTACTCCTCTGACTCCCTGATCGGAAAGCTTACGAGGAGCTCCTGTGCGTGGCCGGTTGATGACGGAGTGATGTTGGTTCCACTTGTGGATAATGGCCACACTGGTGCTTACTGGAGGATTCAGAAGTTTTGAAATACATCTGTATCTGATTCCATCAATATGTTTTCCAACAATAAGGCTCCAAAGGTCTTGGGAGAGCTCTTTGCTTTTATCCATCATGAGATGTTTCTTGTGTGACACCTTGGTAACGAAAAGCCTTTTTATAGCCCATCAATTTACTAACCCAGCTGGTATTAATTTGCACAGATAGGAGGTATAATTACTTATGGATTTCAGCTGGTTCTTTGCCTTAACTTGGAGAACTGCTTTTTCTTAGCATGTTCAATACTTGTTCCTGTGTTATTCCACTTTATTAAGTGGTAATTTAAAAAAAAATGTATTTAGTGGTAATTTCATAACTTTATTTATGGACTTTAACGTTGTGAATTCTTCATATTTCCAGATTTCTTGAGTTAATACTGATGTCTGGTGAGATTTTCATGTGAATAGCCTCATTGGAAATATATTTACTGAAAAAAATGTTGACGTATCCAATACTTATTTCCCCCACTGTATTTACAGTAAACAGCTGTAATATCCTACGTAGTATAAAATTTCCCATACTCCAGTACATTTGGCTGATGCAGGCTAGAACTGAGCTGAAGTTTAAGGGTTTTGCTCAAGGACCCAACCATAACAATTAGGCTCTGCAGGGATTTGAACATGACCCCCTGACCCTGTAACTCAAAGCCTCAACCACTGAACCACAGCACCTATCACAAATAGCTCACATTGATTCATTGCAATCCTTTAGTGGAGTTAAAGATCAATTACATTACTGAGGATAATACCACTTAAAAACCATGAAGATCACTTAGGACTATAATTCCTACAACAGTTTTGCACGCAAGTCTGCAGTAGTCATCAGCTGATAACAAATAGACTTGATTTGAAAACTATAACGAACTTCCTGGTTACATAATTGTGTACACAATTATAGAAGGGAATTATCTATAACTGCACTATTCGGTGTCACCAAATTGTTGACACTATTTGAGTCGGTTTCCTCTCAAGGTTTCTCCCTCATGTGGTCTCAGGGAATTTTTCTTTTCCACCATGACCTCTGGCTAATTTAGATATTTCTGTAGAGCTGCTTTTTGACAGTGTCCATTGTTAAAAGTGCTATACAAGTAAAATTGAATTGAATCGAATTAATTCAGTAATGGAGGTGGTTCCATCAGTGGGCACTAATCTCGCTAATTGTGGTGGCTCAGTGGTTACGGCTTTACGTTCTAGCTCAACAGGTTGAATGTTCAAATCCCAAAACTTTACTGTAAATATGTCTTACAATTGTTTACAGTAAAATTTACAGCAATTTGTTTTTACAGCGTATTTATACTCTTAACTCTTACTTCTACCTAACATGCTGTTCTTCATGTATGTTGTATGTATACCAGGTTTCTTCTCTGTCCGATTGCAAGAGGCTATATGTTCTCAAGAAGGAAAATGTGCCTGTCCTTTCTGAAAACTGCAGGAACATACTGCTCTTTGGTGTGCTGTCACCATCCCTGCTTCTACAGCTGTCAACCAGTGTGGACAAGGTAAAGAACTCTTTCAAGGAAATCCTGCTCATTTCAAATGCAGGTAGCATCTCAAAGCTCCAGGGTCCCAGGTTCGATCCTGAGCTCAGGTGATGTTGGCTGGATGTCCTCCCTGTGTTTGTGTGGATTTGTGTGGATTTTCCAGATGCCTTCCACCTCTCAAAAACATGCCAGTAGGTGGATCAGCTAAGATAAATTTCCCCTGGGTGTGAATACATCCATGGTGTATTCCTGCCTCTTGGCCAGTGTGTCCGCTATGATCCTGACCAGGATAAAGCAGTTACTGAAAGTGAGATTTGAATAAAATCTTATGATCTCACAAGTTATCAGCACTGATCAAGGCTTTAAAGGACTTTAGAGTGAATATTATCTCTAGCCTATTTTTAGGTTTTGAAATCTGCCAGCTCTCAGAGTCACCTTTCACTATCAGACAGATCTTTCCATGCATAATATGTCGATGTTTTATGTCAAGGTCTGCCTGCCACTTTTGTCAAACAAGGAGAATCATCAGCTGTGGCCAAATGTGGTATCCCAGGATGTAACACGACACATAGAGAATTTATCAAACAAGGTCTCTGTGGTTAAAGGACAAGTTGATGGGAAAACTGTGCTTCCTGTGCCAGCTGTGACAGAGAGGATAGAACACTGTCATCCATCAGCATCCATCAATCTGTAAGTTGGAGTTTTACACTTGAATACATTATGTATGTTGATCTATGTGATTTTAATATACCTTCTTTCCAGTTAACAACAACATATTCCTTTAATTTCACAATGATTTAACATTATACATATTTCCTTTAATTTCACAGATTCAGTCAGGGCTGTCATGACAGAATGGCAGTGATGCATGCAGTTGAGTCCATGGTCATTAATTGGGCCCATCTGATACAAAAGGTCTTAAAAGAAGATTCTGCTGAACTCATCGTAAAAGGGCTGAACCCAGGACCAAGCACTGAACTAGACTTCTGGAGGTCAAGAAAAAACAACATAGAAAACATTCACGAACAGGTTTGTGTCCCTGTGAGCATTTATACATTTTTTACTCATGTAATTCATTACTAATGATGTAATTGAATTAACCGTCCTATTCTCAGCTTCAGAGTCCAGCTGTTCAGAAGATGGTGAGAATCCTGGAAGTGGCAGACAGCAGCTATTACCCATCTTTTAGAGCACTTACAGAGGAGGTCTATGATGGTAATTAAGTTTAAACTTACTTGATCTTTTTATCACTGCATGGTGGTCTGTAACAACAAGCTTGTGCAGGTAGTGTGGCAAAATAATCAGCAATCTTGAACGTATCTTTTTTTTTTTTGCTAGGCGACAAAGTTGCCACTTCTCCTACTTCACATACCTCCAGCTCCTGATCTTGGGTTACTGTTTGTGCATGTTCTTCCCCTTGTTGGTCTGGGTTCCTCTGGGTTAAGCACTTTTCTCCCACCTCCATAAAACATACCAGTGGATTGGCTACTCTAAATTGCCCCTAGATGTGAATTTGTGTGTGTGTGTGTGTGTGTGTGTGTGTGTGTGTGTGTGTGTGTGGTGCCCTAGGATGGATTGGCATCCCATTCAGGATGTAGTCCCTCTTCAACCCAAGTGTTCCCAGGGTAGGCTCTAGATCCCTGCAACCCTGACCAGGATAAAGCTCTTACTGAACATGAATGAATGAATGAATGAATGAATGAATCTCTTTTTTTTGTTGTTGCATATTTGACACTTGTGATCTTTCTCTTACATTTTTATTTTTTTATTTGTAGCATTACAGGAAGCGAGAGATGTGGATCTGCACCTGCAGCAGCTTCGGCCAGTCTTGTCTTATTTTGAAAAGGAGGAGTTCTCATCCATCCACCCATTCATATCTCCACTCTTTCATGTTATCTTTTTGGTTTGGACTCATTGCTCATTCTACCGCCAACCTGCTCGCGTTGTAGTGCTGTTGCAGGAGCTGTGCAACCTCCTCATCCAGCAGGTAATAACGATGGAGATTTAAGGTACGTTCACACATACCGCGCTGCAAGTCAGCAGTCGCTGTACTATGAAGTCACTAGTAGGTGTTCCTACTACTGGTTGCTATAGTAACATTTATCAGTGGGTGGCGCTTCCACTTTTGACAACAAACCCATTTTCTTGCTGCTAAAATTAAACATTTTGGATGGAGAGCTTACAGTGAGGGAAAAAAGTATTTGACCCCCTGCTGATTTTGTATGTTTGCCCACTGACAAAGAAATGATCAGTCTATAATTTTAATGGTAGATTTATTTGAACAGTGAGAGACAGAATATCAACAAAAAAATCAGAAAAACGCATGTCAAAAATGTTATAAATTGATTTGCATTGTAATGAGGGAAATAAGTATTTGACCCCTCTGCAAAACATGACTTAGTACTTGGTTTAAAAACCCTTGTTGGCAATCACAGAGGTCAGACGTTTCTTGTAGTTGGCCACCAGGTTTGCACACATCTCAGGAGGGATTTTGTCCCACTCCTCTTTGCAGATCTTCTCCAAGTCATTAAGGTTTCGAGGCTGACGTTTGGCAACTCGAACCTTCAGCTCCCTCCACAGATTTTCTATGGGATTTAGGTCTGGAGACTGGCTAGGCCACTCCAGGACCTTAATGTGCTTCTTCTTGAGCCACTCCTTTGTTGCCTTGGCCATGTGTTTTGGGTCATTGTCATGCTAGAATACCCATCCACGACCCATTTTCAATGCCCTGGCTGAGGGAAGGAGGTTCTCACCCAAGATTTGACGGTACATGGCCCCGTCCATCGTCCCTTTGATGCGGTGAAGTTGTCCTGTCCCCTTAGCAGAAAAACACCCCCAAAGCATAATGTTTCCACCTCCATGTTTGACGGTGGGGATGGTGTTCTTGGAGTCATAGGCAGCATTCTTCCTCCTCCAAACACGGCGAGTTGAGTTGATGCCAAAGAGCTCCATTTTGGTCTCATCTGACCACAACACTTTCACCCAGTTGTCCTCTGAATCATTCAGATGTTCAGTGGCAAACTTCACACGGGCATGTATGTGTGCTTTCTTGAGCAGCGGACCTTGCGGGTGCTGCAGGATTTCAGTCCTTCACGGCGTAGTGTGTTACCAATTGTTTCCTTGGTGACTATGGTCCCAGCTGCCTTGAGATCATTGACAAGATCCTCCCGTGTAGTTCTGGGCTGATTCCTCACTGTTCTCATGATCATTGCAACTCCACGAGGTGAGATCTTGCATGGAGCCCCAGGCCGAGGGAGATTGACAGTTCTTTTGTGTTTCTTCCATTTGCGAATAATCGCACCAACTGTTGTCACCTTCTCACCAAGCTGCTTGGCAATGGTCTTGTAGCCCATTCCAGACTTGTGTAGGTCTACAATCTTGTCCCTGACATCCTTGGAGAGCTCTTTGGTCTTGGCCATGGTGGAGAGTTTGGAATCTGATTGATTGATTGCTTCTGTGGACAGGTGTCTTTTATACAGGTAACAAGCTGAGATTAGGAGAACTCCCTTTAAGAGTGTGCTCCTAATCTCAGCTCATTACCTGTATAAAAGACACCTGGGAGCCAGAAATCTTTCTGATTGAGAGGGGGTCAAATACTTATTTCCCTCATTAAAATGCAAATCAATTTATAACATTTTTGACATGCGTTTTTCTGGATTTTTTTGTTGTTATTCTGTCTCTCACTGTTCAAATAAATCTACTATTAAAATTATAGACTGATCATTTCTTTGTCAGTGGGCAAACATACAAAATCAGCAGGGGATCAAATACTTTTTTCCCTCACTGTATTTATGTAAAATTCACCAGTGTATGTTTGTCTCATATCCTACGAGATGAAGGAGAACCAGTGTGTGCTTTTTGTCATTACGGCCATCTATCTGCGGTGAAAGTCTGGGTTCACGAAACAATTCTGACTCGCAGGCAGCATTGCAGATTACGGCCCACATGTGCTCTACTGTCTTCACTCCCATTGGTAGTTGCTGCACCAAGGTGCTCCAAATTTGTATAAAGTTCAACTTTTCTCAACTTTGTCACATTGCTGCACACGCCCACATCTAGATGCCTACAGTCACTGTCGCTCAAGTCGCCTGAAGTACCCAGCTCCCATTTAAAATGAATGGTGTCCGGTCATTTTGTTGCTGCGAGTCGTTGTACATGTGAACGTACCTTAATAGGATTCGACTGCCACAGGAATTTAACATTTAATTTTTTCCCAAATGAGCCAAGAAGGAACATAGTGACAATTTACAATAGAGCATCTGTATTGAACATCTCAAATATTTTTTGTTCAGCATTAATGGCACTAGATACATAGCTCAAGTTAATATCAGCATTCTCTCCTTTCCTTCAATCAGGCTAACTCATACCTGTGTGGAGAAGAGCTGTTACGAGGAGAGACAGAGGAAACTCTGGAGAAGCTTCAGACTGTTACGAAGCTTATTAGATCTTTTAAAGAGACGTTCCATACTTACAGAGAAAATGTGGCCACCTGGGCCAGCTCCAGAGGAATACGCAAGTACTGGGACTTTCCATCCGCCTTGGTCTTTAGACGTTTTGACTCTTTCACAGCTCGAGTGTTACAGTTAGAGGTGGGACTCATTTCTCCTTTGTTTATAGATTAATGGTACGTCGGCTTCAAGGTCTATTTCAAAATGAATCACACTAAATTAAATGGATGTGTGCATTGCAGGATCTTTTCTTCACCATGGTCAAGTTGCAAAAACTGGAGAAGGTTGCTTTTGGTGGAATAAAAGGACGAATGTACACTGAACAGGTTTTTCTACTGCACTCTGAGTTTCAGCAGCTCTGCAAAGGAATCAGGGACAGTGAATATGATCCTTTAGATTTGACATCCAAGGTACACTTTTACAACCAGTGAACAGTTTGTTGAAAGTGTCATAAAATGGAGTGATTTCATGTTAGTGTTAGAGTTGGATGAGGCCATCTAGGAAGAGGCAAGGAAATACAGATAAGATATGGTGTATAGTTTGCAACATGTGAGCATCAGTTCCATGGTGATATGCTGGTTTATTTTGGTAGTAACACAGTGATGACAGCTATCAAAAGAGTCCTGTTGATGAAGGATAAGATATGCTACCTCTTGGAGATACCTTAATGAACATCTTTCTGAATATTATTCTGACAAACTATATCTCCTTTACTCTATTAATGTCGTATCAGAACGTATTAGAACTGATACTGCATATCATTCCAAGACAGTTTTAAATAGCCAATGTTTATTATGTTAAGCCACACAGAAATTAAATGCATTTTCTGTTTCATGTGAAGGATTTTGATGAGGATTATGCACATTTTAAAGCAAAGGTTGCAGACTATGATAGACGACTTGGTAACATCCTTTGCCTGGCCTATAAAGACTGTTCAGGATTGGAATCTATTTTCAAAGTAAGTTCCTACCACTGGTCACTTACAACAATTAAAATAATGTGTAAACACTGACACTTTTGTTTTGTTCATAGCTGTTAGCTGTGTTTCGACCTTTCATGGACAGAGGCATCATTAAGGAAACATTCACCCCTTATATCACCAAACTGATGCACCTTTTTGGTGTTGAGCTGGAAACATGTAAATACCAACTTAACTCTCAACGAAAGCAGGTATCACTCTTATTCATTAGCACAATAGGTCATATACACTCACTGAGCACTTTATTCGGAACACCGGTATACCTGCTCATTCATCCAATTATCAGCAGTGCAATGCAATTCATAAAATCATGCAGATATGAGCCAGCAGCTTCGGGTCATGTTCACATCAACCATCAGAATGGAGAAAAAATGTGATCTTAGTGATTTTGACCGTGGCAGGATTGTTGGTGCCAGACGGGCTGGTTTGAGTATTTCTATAACTGCTGATCTCCTGGGATTTTCACACACAACAGTCTCTACTGTTTACTCAGAATGGTGCAATAAAGAAAAAAACATCCAGTGAGCTGCAGTTCTGCAGATGGAATCGCCTTATTGATGAGAGAGGTCAAGAGAGAACGGCCAGACTGGTCTGAGCTGACAGAAAGGCCACAGTAACACAGATAAGCACTCTGTATAATTGTGGTGAGCAGAAAAGCATCTCAAAATGCACAACACAGTGGCCTTCCCAGTCACTGGATCTAAATCCAATAGAACACTTTTGGGATGAAGAATTGAGGCTGTATTGAGAGCAAAAGGAGGCCCTTCCCAGTATTAGTATAGTGTTCCTAATAAAGTGTTCAGTGAGTGTATATACTAACAATAGTGCTCAATTTTTGACATTATGAGATTATGAGAGCTGTTATTGTTTGGTGTGTGTCTCCAGAAGGAGAATTGTAAATCTACAGTGAGTAAGAACATGCCTGCTATGTCTGGTGCTTTGAAATGGGCCAAAATGCTGAGAAATAGAATCCAGATCCAGTGGGAGAATTTCCGATTTGTGCTTGACATGTAAGCGTTTCCAAACACCCAAGTCCTGAATGGCATTTACAATATTTTAGGGGGGAAAAATCACAACATTTGCTTGTTGTTATGTTACTGTTAAGTTCTTAAGTTATTGTATACATTTTAATGATAACTAATGAAGGAATGCTGCTTCACTTACCTTCAAGGACTTTGGAAGAAGCAGACATGAAGTTCTTATATCATAAATACATGGAGATGTCCTCCCTGCTGGATGAGTATGAAAAAGAGGTGTACTCAGATTGGTGCAGTAATGTAGAACAGGTCTGCCAGCTGAACCTTGACCAACCCCTAATCAGGAGAGATTTCATTTCTGGTTTCCTATCAGTGAACTTCAATCAAGAGGTACAGCACATTATTATAGTTGACTATTTAAACAAACAAACAAACAAACAAACAAATAAATGAATTAATGGATCCTATCTTGTTAACTTCAGCTGTTAGCTGTCCTGAGGGATGTCAGACATCTTCGGATGTTGGACCAGACCAGTATCCCTTGTGCTGCTTTAGAGGTGTATGAGAAGAGAGACATGTTTCTTACGGTTTGTGATGATTCTTATAACTTTGTAGAAAGTGACTCATTGTGGTTCTCTGTAGATATTATAACTGTACTCAGTCAGTACTCAATGAGACTTTTCCCTTCATTCCATTTCCTCTTTAGTGTATGAGTAGTTTGCAGTTACTAGTCCAGCTGTACAACAAGGTACGACAGATGGCTGTGGATGCAGAGATTTCCCTTATGAAAGCCGAGCTAGAGGCTATAGACAAGCAGCTGTATCGGGCTGAGACTGACCTGACATGGCAAGACCAAGGCTGCTTGAGCTATATCTGCCAGGTGAAAGACATGGTGTATAATATGGAGTGCAAGTTTCAAAAATCCAGAGACAATGTTGAGATGATTAAGGAGCTGATGAAGGGATGGAGCAAACAGCCAGTCTTCTGCAGGAAGGATAGTAAGAAAGACACACTGCTGGTGCTGGAGGACAGAGCAGCTAGTGTCGCAAAGAAATACAGTAGCATCAGGAAAGATGGAGAGACCATACACAGTCTGTTACAGGTAGGAGTGTATTCATATGTGGGGCAATTTTATAGTGTATGCTACATTGTCCCTATATATTCATGTTTCCTCTACCTTGCCATTTATGCATAGAATATTTGTTTTTTTGCTATAGGAGAACAAAAACCTCTATACAGCAGATGATGATTCGGAAGCATGGAAAGAGTATGTGGAATATGTGGATGAAATGGTAGTGGAAGGCTTTTTCAATGCCATCACTTACTCTTTAGAGTTCTTTGTTAACAACATGGAAGGATCAGTGAGACAGGCTCCGCTGTTAGAGGCTCAGATGGTGCTTAGCGCGTCTGAGATAGCTTTCAGACCCTCTCTGGACATCGGTGCAGGAGATGGCCTTTATGAGTTCGTCGAGGGACTGTTACAGGACATTTTCCAAATGCCCACCCAAATCAAAAGGGTGGCACCTCATCTGGGTGTCAAAGACTATCAGGTGAATGTTAGTTCTCTTTTATTTTTTTTTAAAGAAAGATATGTTTTGGTTGTTCATGTTCATTTATGAAACAGCAGTGATTTAATGTCATAGTAGCGTGAAACTTTTTTAAATGAATGAATCTCTCTAATATTATTTTGCAGTGTGATATGGATGATATGCTGGACCTCTTAGACCTACGACAGGAAGTGATGGAGAGAGTGAAAGATGTGATCATGAGAGTCTCCCAATATCAGATCTCATTTGAAAACTACACACACCTGTGGCTGGATGATCGTAATGAGTTTCTCAAACAGTTTCTCCTGTATGGTCAGGCTCTGACAACAGAATACGTGGAAGCATATGAGGAGGCTGTAGATTTACCAGAGAATCCACCCACAACTGACAAGTTCAAAGAGCAGGTAAAACTTGATATTTTTCATACTTTTCTTAACAGACATAAAGACAAATGCTGGTTTATTTTGCTTTTCGTAACAGATTGAAATGTTAGGACATATATTATCTAAATATATATATTGTTCTCCTACACAGATTGACCGTTATGAAGATCTGTATGTACAAGTGAGCAAGCTAGAGGACTCGCGAGTATTTGACGGCTGGTTTAGGGTGGATATCCGCCCGTTTAAGATGAGTCTTTTAAACACAATTAAAAAATGGAGCTGGATGTTCAAGGAGCACCTCATATCATACGTGACAGAAAAGTGAGAAGAAACCTAACTGTGTTTTCATCAAAAGTGGATACATAGTACAATTTCAAATATAAAGCTCAAGTACTTTAAAGGGTTCTCAAGTCTGCAATCTGCAGTAGTTTCAACATACACTCTAAAAATTGGTTATTTCCTCAGGAGAGGTGCAACAGAAAAGGCATATGCTACATATATCTTGACTTGTAGATATTGACTAAATTATTTATTTCTCTAACTGTTAACGTTCTCTTTACCTTGCCAAAATGGATTGCTGTTGTTTTAACCTTTAAGGGTCCTCTCTGAGAGACAAACCAAAGAACCCTTTAAAATTGTACATTTGTCCTTTTTTTCTGTGAGTGATATTAATCTCACACTTTTCTGACATGCTTATCTTTATTTGCTGGTTGGTGATTTCTCTCCAGTATATCAGACCTTGAGGAGTTTATCCTCAGGGTTGACTCGGGAGTAAGAGAGCCAGTGAAGAGTGGAGACTACCAGGCCCTAGTGCAGGTGATGGGCTGCCTGCTGGCTGTCAGATCCAGACAGCCCAGTACAGACCAGATGTTTGAGCCACTCACAGCTGTGGTCAGCCTGCTGCAGCAGTATGGAGAAACACTCCCTGACCATATCTACACTCAGTTAGAGGTAGCAATCTTCATATACTTATACTATTTCTAATATAATATGACAATGGTTTTGGGTTTATTCCCAGAACCAGATTAGATTATTATTATTATATATTTATATATATATATATATATATATATATATATATATATATATATATATATATATATATATATATATATTCTGGTATTCTGGAGCCTTTGGTTCACAATGCAGTGATTAGATTTATTCAGATTTGTGTAGTAGAGCTTGAAATATTTGTTATTGATTGATTTTCTTTTCTTTGTTAAGGAGATACCTGAGAGATGGAATAGCATTAAGAAGCTGGCTTGGTTGGTGAAGCACGAGGTTGCTCCTCTGCAGAATGCAGAGGTGGTAGTCATACGCAAGAAATATGGAGCCTTTAAGGTCTTGGGGCCTTTTTTTTATTCTTAACTATGATTAGAATGACAGAATAAACAGAATGTCTATTAAAAAATTAAAGCATGTTCCATTTATTATTTTAATTATTTTCTGTGCAAATGATAGATGATTAAAACATTTTTACTTACTTCTTGCGGATTTATATCACCCCCGGCAGATAAAGCTGCGCCAGTTTGAGGAGAAGTTTAGAATGGAAGCCCCTCTTCACTGCAACACAGAGAGTCCTTACACTCAGCTAGATAATGTACAGCATTTCCTGTTTTTAGTTTACTTTAAAAAAAAAAAAAAAAAAAAACTGACTTTGAGCTGCCTTTGTGTCTTGGTTCCTCAGTGGCACAGCGAGGTGGTAAGACTAGAGCAGGAGGCGGCGACGCTGCAAGAGTCCTGCAAGCTGTTTGAAGTGAGCAGCCCAGATTTCAGGCATCTAAGGCTCTGTCAGAGACAGATCTTTATCTTAAAGCAGCTCTGGGACCTGCTCCTGTGTGCTCAGGTTATTCAATCACATTAATTTCAGCTGTGTTATCAATAATAATCCATAGCTGTGACTTCATTCTTTAGATACCGAATTGTGCACAAAATTGCCTATAGTTTCCGCGGATGTATATTGTTATTGGATAATGTGCTTGTTGTTATAATTTGTACCCTGTGGTGTAATATGTCTACACTGAGCATCCTTATAATATTATTTTTCTCTGCAGAGTATTATAGACGTCTGGAAGGAGACACACTGGAGAGAAATTAACGTGGAACAGATGGATGCAGAACTGAAGAGGTTTGCAAAAGTGAGAGATTCTGCTTGGGTATTTTTCCACTTGCATTCATAATCAGCAATAATCTGTATTGTATTAGACAGACTGTGCAGCTGGCCTTGCAGAAAATAAGATCAAATACATTTTACTAATCCTCAAAGGTAAATTCATTTGTTCCATCATTGTAGTGTGTATTGTGCAATATGCAATATATATTTTATATATATGGGCTATTCTGAAAATGTTGAATTCAGATGGATTTTGTTTGGACAGTGTCTTAAATATGCTTTTCTCTGTCTTGGTTCTGGAGTGTGGGAGCTCTGTGAATTCAAACTCAGGTCAGCAGGAAATCTGAATCTGATGTGGTATATAAGGAGGGAAAAGACTAACCAATTAACCTATACAGAACAGCAAGTACTCTGTGATTGGGGGAATTCTTTTTGGAAGATTTTATTAATTTGATAACCAATGCATTTTAATACTCCAGGAAATGCAGAGTCTTGATAAAGAAGCCAGGGGTTGGGATGTGTATGTTGGATTGGACCATGCACTGAAAGATTTGCTGACTGCGCTACGGGCCGTGACTCAGCTACAGAACTCTGCTATGAGAGAGCGACACTGGACACAGCTGGCTATGGCCATGAAAGTGAGAAATGGGAAGAAATGGGTGTATTAAAATACTAGCAGTATAATGTATTGTATACTGCACATTTAGTAGCTGTGGTTTACAAAACTGTCATTTGTAACCTGTTACTTGTAGTCACTGTAAACCAACAAATGAATTTGTTCTGGATGCAAGTAAAATCTAGATTGTACAAGATTCCGTCAGTTATGAGTGTTTTTCCAGGTTGACTTTACCGTGACGGAGAAAACAACGCTTGCGGACTTACTGACTCTGCAGCTACACATGTACGAAGATGAAGTTCAGAATACAGTCTCCAAAGCAGTGAAAGAGATGGCCATTGAAAAGGTTTCAGTTCTTTGATTCAAGCATGCGAACAACATCCTCACTGCATGTCTGCTTCAGTAAAAGAGTTGTAGGGCAGAGTAATTTAATGTCTCTTTCTTCTCCATCAGGCGTTAAGTGAGATCAGTCAGACATGGTCCCTGATGGAGTTTACTTATGATAAGCACTTCCGTACCTCGACACCTGTGCTGAAGTGCGATGATGAACTCATTGAGAGACTGGAAGATCATCAGGTATCAAAGTCTACAAAGGATATTCATTTATAGTTATTACAACAGTGACCTATAGTTTTAGTGCAGGAATATCTTGATCATATTCATGTCATATATGCATCGAGATGCAGCATTGTATAAGCTCAGTGTTTAGACATTGAAGCTGAAATGAAATAAGACATCATTTACGTTATGGCTTGGCATATTTAACTAGCTTATCAGAAGCACTCTTAAGCGGTTGCTTGGGAAATGAGTATTGTGTTTAGCACTTTGTGTGCCTTCTCTGTTGCACCGAGGCGAGGGTGGACAGATCTCCTATTGTCAACCGCCTTCATTCAAACATCTGATTTATGGTGTACAGACCATGCATTAGTGTCTTTATTCACAAGCGGCATGCGTAGGGGCCAAATCCAGCCAAGCACAATGCTATTCACGATGAGTCAGCCGTATCTCAAGACTCCTTACTCCCACACAGCCTAAAAAATACAACAGGCCAAAGTTAACACTCGGCACCAGGTTGTGAGAAAATGGTTAAACCCAAAAGAAGCTATAGCATCTTGGATTGCTACTTTAGGCGTAAAAAGCATTCTTTTGGTTGTGGATCTGTGGAATGAATGTCAGCTTGATTATTTTTAATCAGGATATTCACATTTGAAAGAAGATGTACTGATGATCCTAGGCCACTCATCGAAATAATATATTATTCAGCATCAGGTACATCTGTACAGCACTGTGCACCATCCTGCTTAGTGTTTATGTAATTTTGTTCCCTCTCAGGTACAGTTGCAGGCCATGCTGCAGACTAAGCAGGTGAAGTTCTTCCACAGACAGGTGCGGGTTCTGCAGGGCCAGCTCACACAGGCTGACACAGTGCTACTCATCTGGTTGGAGGTGCAGAGGACATGGGCTTACCTGGAGAGCATCTTTATGGGCTCAGACGACATTCATCACCAGCTGCCTGAGGAGACACTGCGATTCCATACTATTGACACTGACTTTAAGGTGAATTCATGGGTTCTGCATTTTGCAGAGTCTAAAGCATTCTAAAGATAAATGAGTTGCAGAGAGCGTTTCTAACTTCCAAAAGTTCACACTGAGATGTCATGTAAGCAGGGGTGGGAAAGTACAGAGAAATTATAAGTGAAAGAGTAGATAACGTATCAAAATTTTACTCCGTTGAAAGTGGATGTGTCCAGCCAAAAATGTACTTAAGTGAAAGTAAAAAAGTTGCTACTAGTAAAACGCTGCTAGTAAAAAGTTAATGTTTTAAAAGCTGGAATTAAGCAAGGTCATGTTTTTTTTTAATGTAAAAACTAACTTTTATTTGTTATATGTGACTGTTAGTTGTAAGAAACTACACTGTTTTAAACTTATATATATATATATATGTAAATATAAAATATTTATTTATTTTTAAAGATGTAAATAGCCAATATTTACCTTATCTAGAATTCAACTTCCTGCCTAGCCTACATTAGCTACTGGATTCCATGCTAGTCTAAACTGGCATTAGCAAAGACAAAACATGCGAACTTTGTAAAATGTAGCCAGTTAACATTGGCAGATTAGCAAACTTAACATGTTGTTTCAAATTAGCTGGAAATCATGCCTTCTAGGGAGTCAAAGGAGACACCTAATTTTATATGACTCTTTTCTTACTTCATCATATTGAAACATTTTATTGAGGTAGAGTCAGTGGCGCTCATCATCGATTTCGACATTGCAGTCTGTTGGCTTACACATCTTCAAACACACACTGATAGCTGTAGCACACACTACATTGTGCAGCATCGGAAGGTTACTGTAGATGATGAAATGGCACACTTAGTGATTTACTTGATTATATGGTTTAAACTGAAATGGCTGGATGAGAGAAGGAACAAAAAGTCATTTGAGATTTGTAAGGAGTACTTTGAAGGAGTAAAAAGTAAGTTTTGTTTCATGAAAATCTATTTAAGTATTTTGTTTCAATAACAAAGTACAGTTACTCAACTAATTTCCACATCTACATGTAAGGGAAAAAAATATGTCCTTTTTTGTTTCGGTATAATTTGTCTTTTAAAAAGTGTGCATAATGAAACTGTCAGTCTTAGCAAGTGATTGCAAAGTATTTACTCCCATTTAATGTGTGATTAGGACCTAATGTTTAAAAGTGCTGAAACAAAGAACGTGATTGCTGCCACCAACAAGCCCCATCTTTTGGAGACACTTGAGGATTTGCAAATAAGGTTTGCCTCTGAAACGTTCTAGATCTTTCAAAATTTCAAAACACAGTATGCTGATAAGACATCAGATGATGAGTCACTTTTTCCTCCAGACTTGCTGTGTGTGAGAAAGCACTAGCCAAATACCTTGATAAGAAGAGAATAGCTTTTCCACGCTTCTACTTCATCTCTTCTGCTGACTTACTGGATATTCTCTCCAAAGGCAACCAGCCCAAAGAGGTACTGTTCTTGTAGAAGAACAAACATAACACACAGTTATTATAAGAATGCATCCAGGACATCATTCCAAATCCTTCCTCTGTTATTGAAATATGGGTTTCATGGACACATGTTATGGAGCGTTACCATAAGACAGCTTTAACATTGAGTAGAGAGTGGCCCTGTATTGCATTTTGGCAGTGTCTACCTGTAGCTTCGATTCAATTGTGTTGAGTATTTAAAAAAAAAAAAACAGTTTAAAGAGTTCTCCCTTTCTTCATGTGACCTTTATCTGTTTTGATTAAACTTTTTTGTTCATCACACTAATAATTAGAAGGGCATTATTTCTCACCAGAATGTGATTATGATCAAAGGAAGACATTTTTACACTTGGTTTGAATCTGACCCTGGTCAGCACTTTTTCTGAGCAGATCCTCCCACATACCTGCTAGCATTTACTTTCAGGCATTCAACCATATCAGGGTCAGAGTGCCTTGTCTTGCTCTCATTGTGCATTGATTATAATTAGAAGTACCAGTACATTTGTAATTCCATCATTATGCATGCATCATTATATCCTTTCTTTGTCTACTTTTGCTCTTGCACTACATGTATTACTGTAAGCAGTATCTCTTGATCTGCTAAATATGAGTCACTGAGCTGTATTATTTTGCTCAGGTCACCCATCATCTGGCTAAGCTGTTTGACAGTATTGCTGACCTGCAGTTCTGTCAGGATGAGCACAGGATGAAGGACATGGTGACTATAGGGATGTTCAGCAGAGAGAAAGAATATATGCCTTTTTATTCGCAGTGTGACTGTGTGGGTCCGGTAAGTCCTGTTATCACCATGGAGATGTGAAGTCATGTTTCAATGTGTGAGTTAAAGATGTTTTTTTGCTCTTTGTAGAGACAAGGGTTAATTGTGTTGGGTTAATTTTTGTTGGTATTTTTTTTTACTTATTTGCTGTTTCATTTTTGTTTTCATTATTATCCACTAAGATTTCAGATATTTGATGCCTTTTTCTATCAGTGGTATTGTTATAATCAAAACGTTAAGGTGATATTCAGGTACCATTGTAACATGCTTCGACAGGTCGAGCTGTGGCTGACCAACCTCGAGGAGGCAATGAGAGAAGCAGTGAGGAGGCACATAGCCGAGGCCGTAGCTCAGTATGAGGAGCGGCTGTGGGAGCAGTGGGTCCTGGAGCACCCAGCTCAGGTCGCTCTCACTGCCTCTCAGATCTGGTGGGCTACTGACGTAGGCCTTGCTTTTCAACGTCTGCTGGACGGCTTTGACACAGCACTGAGAGACTACAGCAAGAAACAGGTGATCTGATCAGGTTTAGGTTGTTTAATGAAACGTTTGAAATTGCTTGTGCCTTGAGCAACATTGTAGCTACAGTTTTGCTTGAAAATTTTGAATCCTTTTCTCACATGAACTGTGAGAAAACTCACCAACATCCCAGAGTTGAAGCTGTTCTGTACTGAGGAATGGGCTAAAATTCCTCCAGGCCAATGTGCAGGACTGGTCAATAGTTACCGGAAATGTTTAGTTGCACTTATTGCTGCACAAGGGGGTCACACCAGATACTGAAAGCTAAGGTTCACATACTTTTGTCACTCACAGCTATGTAATGTTGGATCATTTTCCAAGTTTAATATTTTTGTCTTGTTTGTTTAATTGGGTTCTCTTTATCTACTTTTATGACTTTCATGAAGATCTGATTAAGTTTTAGGTCATATTTGTACAGAAATATCAATAAATTCAGAAACTTTCAAGCACCACTGTAATATGTATTTTCAATTTCAATTTAATATTCAGTTTTATTTGTGTCACATTTTTAACTATGGACATTGTCACAATGCAGCTTTACAGAAATCCACATTTAGATTTACATTACATACTGTAACCTGCATTATAGCATATAGCAGTAGAAGTAAAATAAAATGTGTGAAATGAGTATACTGTAAATAAGAGTACTGGGATAGGCACAGGACAGTCTTTATGATTACAGCAGATGATTCACAAGTGCGGAAAGCTCCAAGCGAAAGAATATAGCCTTCAGTATCTACAGTATGTAGTTCATTTACTGATTTTGTGCAACGTTTTCTTAATTTAGATTCCTAATTTGATGATTAATGTTAATTAGTCACAGTAATGTAGATCTGTACACATACCTACACCTCCATTTGCATTTGGTAGACAATCGGCCAAACCAGGTGGCTCAATACCAACCAGAAATGTAGTTCTTCTAAATGGTACTGTTACCAAGCCATAATCTCATATGACTCTTTTATTTTCCCCTGTCCCTCATATCTTTTGCAACAGTGCCACTTCCAAGTTAGAGATAGAGCTGTTGCAAGGATGGGGGAGTTGATGGAGCGTCTGCAAGCTGCAAAATGCTTTCTCATCCTCTCTGTGATGAAGTGTGCAATGCTGAGCAATGTAAGCTGTAGTAAAGCAATGAGGCAAGGCTGTCCACACTGTCTCTGCAGTGTCAGGAGCTGTTTGTCTGTAGCAGCATGTAAGGTTAGCATGTCCTTGCCCAGCACAGCTTGCATAATCTAGCTCTTTTCCTTCAGGCCTTTGATTGGAGTCACTGTCAGACATCACAGTGATAAATGCAGCCCAAGCTGAACTGCTTTTACATCTAATATACAGGGGCTGGGGGTTGGAGATTACATCTCATTTGCCTGTAATACAGATCCACAGTGTAGCCCAATAACCTGCCCCCCCCCCCCCCCCCCCCCCCCCCCACACACACACACACAAACACACACACATACACACAAACATACACACATATATACTTACACATTTATGTGTGTAAATGTCTCTCTACACAAACTCAGATAAATTCCTCCACAAACATGCACCAACACATACACACAGTAACCCCATGTTGATAAATGAGCTCCCTGCTCATTTGGCCTCCTGACTGGAATATATGACCTTGCTCCATAAATGTGGAGGGATTTCTCTGATGAGTATGTGACCCTGAGTGCCTGCCGTTGCTGTTATTACTATCCGCTTCTCTCTGGCATGTAAATTGATATAATTACTGTAAGCACAGGCCACAAAGCTCACTGTATGCTCACACAACCCATTACTGTGCCCTCATAATCTCTGAAATATCTGCCCCACTTCTTCAGATTGCTCAACTAAACTCTCTGATAAACATGCTGTTGGGAGAGCTGAGTCCAGGGGACAGACAGAAGATCATGACCCTATGCACTGTCGAAGTCCATGCCAGAGACGTAGTATTCAAACTCATCACACAGAAGGTTTGGTCATGTTTACAATGGATCAGTTGTAATGTTGAAGCAGTGTGTATTTGTCAAGTAATATATTTAGATTTGTGTTGGTTTATGGTATATGGTATAGAGTCAGCTCCAGAAGTATTGGGTCCCTTGATAGAGATGGGAGATGGGGGAACCCCCATCTTTATCAAGGGAGCCAATACTTCTGAAGCTGACTCTATACCATATACCATAAACTTTAATTGAAGAACATTTATTCTAATAAATTAGTCACTATTAATCACTATTATTCAAAACATTTAAATAAGGCAATTAAATAAGGAAACCTAATTCTTTGTGGAATTTATTACCTGGTCACTCTTATGTTCTAATGCAACTCTAAATGATTTATTATTAAAGACAAGTACACTTGCAGGGTAAACCTGTTAAGCCTACAGATTAAATACTCATAGACAGTGCTAGAATTAACTGTAAAACATAAATATGTGGTGTAATACACGTGCCAAAAGTAAAGAATGACATCATTTCTAACATTTATTCACAAAACATTTCTCAATTCACTTATACATATTCCTTGTTTAGATTGTAAAACATAGTGTTTAAAATGTGGTCATTTAAACAAAAAAGCTCAAATATGGGGTGTTCAAAAACTTTTGAATTGCAGTTTAAAAAAGTACCTAAAATATGATGATATGCAAACAGATCTAATAATCAAAGTAGGAATCAGAATAGGATCAATTATCAGTCAGATTCACTACATGACCATCACACCCATATGTGGGCCTTCTCCAAACTGGAATGGGATGTTTAGAAAACACATATGTGTGTGATGGTCAGGTGTCCACAAACCTTTGGCCATATAGTGTAGTTTTACAAGGAGAATGAGCATTTTTACAAGCTGTGTGAGCAGATTTTGGCTGTGACTTAAGCATTGTCCTCCATTTTGTTCAGGTGAACAGTGCCAATTCTTTTGCCTGGCTTTCTCAGCTGCGTCACTACTGGGACGAAGAACAGAAGCACTGCTTTGCCGACATCTGTGATGCTCGGTTCCTATACTCCTATGAGTACCTGGGCAATACACCACGCCTGGTCATTACCCCTCTCACAGACAGGTACTGCTGCTTCTGGACATCCCTTAGCCAGTAGTGCTTAGCTACATGACTAATAATGTTTAATGTGAATGTCCCAAATTAGTCACAAGCATTGTGCTATTCATTGAGTGGTGATGCTATGTTCGTACACAGGTGCTATGTGACCTTAACCCAATCCCTGCACCTGATGATGAGTGGAGCTCCAGCTGGCCCTGCTGGCACAGGCAAGACTGAAACCACTAAAGACCTGGGCAGGGCCCTTGGTGTGATGGTGTACGTCTTTAACTGCTCAGAACAGATGGACTACAAGGTAATGGCACTGTTAGCTGTTACACAAATAACTGCCCTATTGAAATGGTTCAGTATTGTGTCTGTCGTTCGCCCATGAAATACGGTTCTGATCTGACAAGTGTTTCAGTCCATAGGAAATATCTTTAAAGGATTGTCTCAGACTGGCACATGGGGCTGCTTTGATGAATTTAACCGCATCGCTGTCGAGGTGCTATCGGTAGTGGCAGTGCAAGTGAAGACTATACAAGATGCCATTCGTCACAAGAGGAAGAGGTAGGAGGCTGCAGGCAGTTGATCATGTTTCAGTCAATCACATACTCAGATACAGTGGTAAAATGATAGATACTGTTTTGAAGGTTTTTCTTCTTAGATGAGGAGATGAGCTTGAAGCCCACAGTTGGGATTTTTATTACCATGAACCCAGACTATGCTGGACGAACTGAGTTACCTGAGAACCTCAAAGCACTCTTCAGGTACAACAATACCCTCAGATATAAACACACAAATAAAATGAGATATTTTAGTGATATCATTTCATTCGCAAATGACTTTTTCCTGAGAACTGGCTTCTGTGAATGCTAAATGGGTCTGCAGGCCGTGTGCCATGGTGGTGCCGGATTTGGAACTGATCTGTGAGATTATGCTGATGGCTGAGGGCTTTCTGCATGCAAGGCTCCTTGGCAGAAAGTTCATCACCCTATATAACCTCTGCAAGGAGCTGCTCTCCAAACAGGTACACTGAAATGCATATTGTGTTAGTGAATGCCAAGAAGTACATACAGTAAATGATAAATAATCTAAATTAGCAACACTGTTGTGGAGTCACAATGAAAGTAAACATGATTTACTGATGACTTAATTACACAGAACCATTATGACTGGGGCTTGCGTGCTATCAAGTCTGTCCTGGTGGTTGCTGGTGCTCTTAAAAGGGAGGATAAGGCCAAACCAGAGGATCAGGTAATGTGCCTCTCAAAAATGTAGTACTTTTTACATAATTAAAAAATAAGTAAAATGATGAAATCATTTTTGATTTGATTGTAATTGATAAGCTTGTACATTGACACATGGTCCTTCTACATGAGCAGGTATTAATGCGTGCTCTGCGTGATTTCAACATGCCTAAAATCGTCACCGAAGATATCCCAGTGTTCCTGGGTCTAGTTAGCGACCTGTTTCCTGGTGTTGAGGTGCAGAGGCGAATTGACTGTGATTTTGAGCACCTGGTTCGGCAGAGTGCCCTGGAGCTCAAACTCCAACCAGAGGATCCCTTCATCCTCAAGGTTAAACTTGCATACATTTTATAGTAATTCTGGGAAATATTTCAAATTGTCATTCAGTTGTAAAGGGCCTTTCACAGAGCGAATTAAGCGACGCGAATGTTTGACGCGATGACGCTGTTGAAAATTATAGAACAATAAAACAATAGATCCCTGTCACTCAGCAATGAAATGGGCCATCCAATTAGATATGAGCTTTAGATCACGTGTTTGGAGCCACTGCTGTTGCAGAAAAGGGGCGAGATTGGTGACGCTATAGCACAGAAAGCTGTTTTCGAAAGTATTCTGAAAGAGAGAAGAGAATGGATATTGAGTTTTTGTTATCATTTGCCAAGTTTCCATCCAGTTTTTGCACATTTCTGTTAGACAAAGTGAAAGTGTGTAAAAAAAAAAGTTGTTTGCTGTCTCCTGCCTGTTTCCATCCAATTGGCCTTTTACCGATAAAATGGTGCGCGCATTAAAAAGTGCAGTTTTCTTATGTCACTTGGCTCAGCGCGCTCTCTCTCTCTCTCTCTCTCTCTCTCTCTCTCTCACACACACACACTCACACACAAGTGCGTGTACCATGGAGATGTAAAAATCGAAACAAATAAATATACCATTTCACAAACAAACACAGTCTGCTTTGCAAAGGAAAGCTCGACTCTCAAACTAACAGAAAGCGTTTTTCTCACAAAGGTGTAGGCTTGATTTTCTCACAAATGTGTAGGCTTGATTTTCTCACAAATGCAGCTAAGCAACTTCCTCTTCCAAACCAATAGATGGCGCTATCGGTCAATTTACACTAGTCTCGTGGGAGAACCATTACAACGCGCATTACTTACACCACAATAAAGTGCAGTAAATCTTTTTTTAAAAATTAAATCCTGAAATATCGTCTGCAATTAACACAAACGCAAGATATGTTCACGTTTTATTCTATGACAGTAATGAGTTTATGTGCCAATTATCCCAATTTCGAATTCGAAGTGCCCCAAGAGGAAATTTTTCTTGGATGTCTCTTATTGTTAGGTTAAACAAAACTTGGTTGTTGCTATATCAATATTGAATACCAAATAAATTTAAGGAGGTTCATTTAGGGTGAATTAGCTAAAGGCAATAAATCGTTTCGCGTTTGCCGTGAAAGCACCTTTTGATGTAATTTATTGCGTCGCGCTCAGTGTGAAAGGACCTTAAGGAAGTGAACAGTTTAATACCAATGAGATATTGTAAATGTCCTTCAAATTAGCCTTTGTATGTGTCCTTCATGGACAAACTCATTGAAACTCGTTGTAGGTAGTTCAGCTTGAAGAACTTATGAATATCCGTCACTCTGTATTTGTGGTGGGAAATGCTGGTACAGGGAAGAGTCAGGTAAGTGTGTTGCTTATTAAAGCTTTTTCTCCTTACATTGTATTTTTTTTTTAGATTAGGTCACTTGCACTAAAGATTATGTATCAAAGCTGTTTAATAAAAATCCATATCCCTATCCTCTGACAGATCCTAAGAGCACTCTATAAAACTTACGTCAACATGAAAAAGAAACCTGTGTGGAATGATCTGAACCCCAAGGCAATAAATAGAGACGAACTTTTTGGTTTCATCCATCCAGGAACTCGAGAATGGAAAGATGGTACAGACATTTGTGTTATAGGTTTTCCTTTTATATTACAGTTTGTATTTTATGATGTAGCTGTGATTGATGGTGAACTGTTTCATGTGGCAGGCTTATTGTCATGCTTAATGCGTGAACAGGCCAATAACTCTCATTCTGGTCCTAAGTGGATTATTCTGGATGGAGATGTAGACCCCATGTGGATTGAGTCTCTCAACACCGTCATGGATGACAATAAGGTCTCCCTTTATTTTCTGAATGTCTTTCTAATAGATTTGCTTGTTCTTTGTGCATAACTATAACTAATAATTACAGAAAAAAATTTAATAACCAAGAATTTATAACATTGTGAAAGTTTTGCTTTCTCTTCTGTCCAGGTACTGACTTTGGCCAGTAATGAGAGGATACCACTGACCTCCTCAATGAGACTGGTGTTTGAGATCAGCCACCTGAGGAACGCAACACCTGCCACTGTGTCTCGTGCTGGCATCCTATACGTCAACCCACAAGATCTCAGCTGGAACCTGTGAGTCATTTCAATGCTCGATTTCTTCATTATTCTAATAATTATCTGTATTAAAATAATTAGTATATTGAAATATACATGATTGTTATAGCATGATTATAACCTATACTTTTTGTAGTTATGTAACCAGTTGGATTGACAGAAGGAAACACCAGACTGAGAAAGCCCACCTTACCATCCTATTTGACAAATATGTCTCCCGCTGCATAGAGCAAATGAGAAGCTCATTTAAGACCATCATCCCAATTCCAGAAAACAGCATGGTACAGGTAGAAAACACAACCATTTACCCTCACCGTCCATGTAATTAGGAACACTTGTACACAAGATCATTTGTATCCAGTCAGATAGCTGCAGTGCAGCGCATACAATCATGATGATGAGGTGGACACAGGCTTCTCGAAACTGGACAGATGACCATAGCCTCAGATTCCTGTTCCTAATTACACAAATGAGTAGGTGTACAGGTGTTCAGGTAGACAATGAGTGTATACTCAGTACATACTCAAAACAAGTAGGCACCAGTATTAATATCAGTCATTTAAATGCAGTTCATATAGTTTGTTCTTTTCTGTTTCTTTTTTGCATTCAGACTCTGTGCTTGTTGCTGGACTGTTTGCTCACCTCTGAGAATGTACCAACCGACTCGCCCCGTGAAGTATACGAGACCTACTTTGTGTTTGCCTGCATCTGGGCTTTTGGTGGTGCTACATATCAAGATCAGGTACAGCTGTTACCATTTCTATGAAATTATATGCTATAACTGTTATATGTGTTGTGATCAGTCTGAGCAAAATGTGTAAAGCTTCAATGTTTTGAATCACATAGTGTATATCAAGTATGTAAGGTATAAACTTATATACATATAAAGTTCCAAGCCAAGTCATATTTCTTTGCAGCTGCGTGACTACAGAGCTGAGTTCAGTCAGTGGTGGACTAAAGAGATGAGAAGCATTAAGTTACCAGCACATGGTTCTGTGTTTGATTACTACCTGGACCCCCAGACCAGACGTTTCTCACCATGGACTGACAAAATACAGTCTTTTCACATGGAACCAGACAAACCATTGCAGGTCATTGGAGTGATATCATATGGCACAAAAAGTTCTTTGGAGTTCAACAAAAGTTTTTTCTTTCTTTCAGAAAGTCTTTTTTTTTAAATTCCTGAATAGCATGCTTTGAATAGTTTTCTTTGTCTACCAGCTTGACTCTTTGCTGAGAAAATTCACACACCGCAGCAAGCAGTTTTAATTTCACACAATAACAGGCTAATTTAGAGTACTTAGCACATTAGAGAGGGTCAGTGAGCAAAGTGAAAGAAAACAGCAGTCCTAGCTGTGAGGTTAGTCTGCTGTCAAATACAACTCACTATTGGTCTGATTACCAAACCACCAAACTATGTCACAGAGAGTACTCTCTCTCTCTCTCTCTCTCTCTCTCTCTCTCTCTCTCTCTCTCTCTCTCTCTCTCTCTCGCTTCCTCTCTCTCTCACCAGCTCTCTGTATCTGATCTTTTTTATTCTGAATTGATCCTGATAGAATAATTGAATAGACAAACTACAGATTATTGTTCCGTCTTTTAAATTCCCATGTTTTATGATAAGTGAAATGGACATAGTTATTTAACAAAATTCAATTGTTAAATGTTACAGTAATTTTAACTAATTAACAAAAACCCAAGATCCTCTATAATGATATATATGCTTACTGTTTTAGTTAATCTGTGCCATGATTTGTATATTGAGTACAGGAAGTGATGGTCCCTACAGCAGAGACAGTGCGGTTACAGTACTTCATGCGCTTGTTACTGGAAAGTGCTCAGCCTCTGATGCTGGTTGGGGGAGTGGGCACAGGAAAAACAGCTATAGTCAAAGACTTGTTGGCCACACTACCAGAAACCTTTATATCTGCCAGTGTGCCTCTTCATCACTACAGCACATCTTCTACACTGCAGAGTGAGTCCTGTCTTTCCTCTTCAGGGCACTTTAAGCCTTCTTTAAACGGGTAGTGCAATGTCTCCTGTTGGCCCATAATAGAAAGTTCCATTTGTTTGTTTAAAACAACATCTACTTTTTTTGACAAAAAGTGTTTCTTATCAGTTAAGACATTTGAATGAGCAAAAGAGAGCATTTCATTATATATTTTGAAGTGCTTATATATATATATATATATATATATATATATATATATATATATATATATATATATATATATATATATATATATATATATATATATATATATATATATATATATATATATATGTATGTGTGTGTACACACACACACACACACACACACATACACACAGTGCCCTCCACTATATTGACACACTTGATATTTTCACCCTATGAAGAACTGTTTTCAACCTTTTGATCTTTTGTTTAAAAAAAAAATTACAAAATACTATGGATATCAAACAATTACAAACACAACACAGGTTTATCAAAAAAAAAAATCTTTGTTAAATATAGGTGTGCAACAATTATTGGCACCTTTTTAATCAATACTTTGTGCTACCTCCCTTTGCCAAGATAATAGCTCTGAGTCTTCTCCTATAATGCCTGATGAGGTTGGAGAATACATGGCAAGGGATCTGAGACCATTCCTCCATACAGAATCTCTCCAGATCCTTCAAATTTTGAGGTCCACACTGGTGGACTCTCCTCTTCAGTTCACCCCACAGGTTTTCTATGGGGTCCAAGTCAGGGGACTGGGATGGCCATGGCAGGACCTTGATTTTGTGGTCAGTAAACTATTTCTATGTATGTTTTGGATCATTGTCCTACTGGGAGATCCAACCACGGCCCATGTTAAGCTTTCTGGCAGAGGCAGTCAAGTGTTCATTTAATATCTGTTGATCCCTTTCAAAGGGAACTCAATGTTGCGTGAGCTTCATGCTGTGGGAAGCGCACCCACGCATGACCGGTATCTGAAGCTTATGTGACATCACGCCTATTTACAGGCCTGCCGTGGTCAGGTGACGTGGCAATTAAGCGCGTTGCATGATTATAAAAACAGCACCTGTGAACCATGCCGCCAGCCTTATTATCTTCAGTGAGACTGCATGTTGGTCCTTTTGTGTGAACGTTCGCAAAAAGACTCTTCATTTCCTCTGTATTTAACAAAAAATCTCTTTACTTTTCTGTCCCTTTTAAAAGGGGGTGGGGGGGGGGGGGGAGTATGAGTGGGAGAAAATTCAGACTTGTGTCACACCTCACCCTCGTTTTATTGGGGGGGGGGGGGGGGGGCACACTTTCTGTGTGAAGTGTCTTGGGGTGGAGCATGACACTGCGGCCCTTGAGAGGGCTGACTGCACGCATTGTGAGTGCTTTACAATCAGGCAGCTCCAGATCATGAAAATTACTCAAGTGAGAGTAAATAAAGTTGAGGTCATAAGTTTGCATACACCGTTGCATTTTGTTGTTTTTTTTTTAGTTCTGCCCTGAATAAGCTATTTCACATAACAGATGTTTACATATAGTCTAAAATAAACAGTAATAACTGAAATTACACAAATGAAACCGTTCAAAAGTTTACATATGCTTGATTATTAATACTGTGTGTTGTTACCTGGATGATCAGCGACTGTGTTTATGTTTTGTGATAGTTGTTCATGGGTCCCTTCTTTGTCCTGAGCAGTTAAACTGCCCGCTGTTCTTATTAAAAATCCTCCAGGTCCTGCACATTATTTTCTTTTCCAGCATCTTCTGCAAATGTGACTCCTTTCCATCAGCGGCTATATGATTTTGAGATCCATCTTTTCACACTCAGGACAACTGAGGGACTCGTACACAACTATTACAAAAGGTGCAAACATTCACTGATGCTCAAGAAGGCAACACGATACGTTAAGGGCTAGGGGAGCGTAAACTTTTAAACAGTATAATCTGTGTAAATTGTTATTATTTAGTTTAAAGATCTTTTTTTCCATTTAGTACTGCCCTTCAGAAGCCACATATTATTTACACAAGATATTTACATGTTTCCCAAAATAATAATTTACATCAATCATCCTGTTCAAAATTTTACATGCCCCTGGGTCTTAATGTATCGTATTGCCTTCTTGAGAACCATTTAAAACTGACGATGCCTGATAAATTGGGCCAGGGATGCTCATCTATCTCCACTGTCTCAGACATCATTGCTGCTGACTAAACATTTAGCACGTGAAGACATTTGGCAGTAAACGGCTTTAATTTGATTGGGTTGAATTAAATGTATCAAAATTTGCACATATTTTTTTTTCAGTTGGCATACAGCCTTCAGAATTAAATATATTTTTATACCATGTGTTTTTTCAGAGATGCTGGAGAGGCCATTGGAGAAGAAAGCAGGCAGAAAGTATGCTCCTTCAGGGAATAAGAGACTCATCTACTTTGTTGATGATATGAATATGACAGCCACAGACGTTTATGGCACAGTTCAGCCTCACACCCTCATACGCCAGCATTTGGACTATAATCACTGGTTAGGACAAATGTGTGTATTTGTATATGACTTGGCTTTTATTAATGTAAAGTATAGATTCACACTCCTGCTGTGTTGTTTCTTATCTAGGTATGACAGTCAAAAGCTGTCTCTGAAAGAGATACACAAGACCCAGTATATAGCCTGTTTGAATCCACAAGCAGGCAGTTACACGATCAATCCCAGGCTACAGGTACAGTATCTGAACTTGTACATTGCTTTTATTTATTGATTTATTTTTAATCTTTTTAAAAGGCCCTACTATTATTTAAACAATAGGACACTGTTCTGACTTTCTTGATAGACGCTACCTGATTTAAATCTCTTGCAGAGGCATTTCTCAGTTTTAGCAGTGAACAACCCTACCCTTGAGGCTTTGAGCTCCATCTACAGCTCCATTCTCAGCCTGCACATACAAAGCCTGCCATTCAACATGGCTGTGGCCAAGAGTGTCCCCTCCATGGTGCAAGCAGCCATTGCTCTACATGACAGAGTGATTCACCATTTCCTCCCCTCTGCTAACAAGTTCCACCACCTCTTCAGCCTGTGGGACCTCTCCCAGCTCTTCCAGGTTAGAAGAGTACATGCATAAACTATTTGTTTATACACTCACTTAGCACTTTATTAGGAACACCTGTACATTCCTGCAATTACCTAATCAGCCAATCGTGTGTCAGCAGTGCAGTGCATAAAATCATGCAGATACGGGTCAGCAGCTTTGGGTAATTTTCACATCAACCATCAGAATAGGGCAAAAATGTGATCTCAGTGATTTTGACCGTGGCAGGATTGTTTGTGCCCGACAGGCTGGTTTGCGTATTTCTGTAGCTGCTAATTTCCTGTGAGTTTCACACACAACAATCTCTAGAGTTTACTCAGAATGATGCAGTAAAGAGAAAACATCTAGTGCAAGGCAGTTTTGTGGATGGAAACACCTTGTTCATGAGAGAGGTCAGCAGAGAAAAGCCAGACTGGTTCGAGCTGACAGAAAGGCTACAGTAACTGATAAACACTCTGTAATTGTGGTAAGCAGAAAAGCATCTCAAAATGCACAACACATTGAACCTTGAGAACTACAGCAGCAGAAGACCACTTCTGTCAGCAAAGAACAGAAAGGCTTACCAGTTGAAGACTGGAAAAATATAGCCTGGTCTGATGAATCACGATTTCTGCTGAGACACACAGATGGTAGAGTCAGAATTCGGCACCAACAGCATGAATCCATGGACCCAATTTGCCTTGGGCCTGTTAATACCAACCAGTCATCACTTGAATGCCACAGCTTGTTTGAGTATTGTTGTTGACCATGTAAATCCCTTCATGGTCATAATTTGCCATCTTCTAATGGCTATTTCCAGCATGATAATGCACCATGTCACAAAGCAAAAGTCGTCTCAAACTGGTTTCATGAACATGACAGTGTTCTTCAGTGTGGCCTTCTCAGTCACCGCACCTGAATCCAGTAGAACATTTTTGGCATGAAGAATTGAGGCTGTTTTGAGAGCAAAGTGAGGCCCTACCCAGTATTAATATAGTGTTCCTAATAAAGTGTTATGTGAGTGTAAGTACGTATGTATCTATCAAAACACAGTCTCTTAACAAAAGGCATCAGGAAATGAAGATAATTGCCCTGTTTTGGACACCGCCGTGTTCTTTTCTGGTAGCTTATATATGTGTGATTCCAGGGCCTGTTGCTTTCTAGACCTGAGTGTGTGAGACATAGCTCTGACCTGGTCCAGCTGTGGGTGCATGAGTCCAGGAGAGTATATTCGGACCGGATGGCTGACGCTGCTGACCTGCAGCTTTTCCACAGGCTCCAGACAGAAGTTGTTCAGCAAGTATTTGAGGTAATTATATAATGAGTATATACAGTCATGTGAAAAAATAAGTACACCCGATGGAAATTGTTGACGTTTTTGACTTATTTGGGTAAGCAAACATTTGATCGTCTTTGAAACAGTGCCTATTAATAAAGTTGATATACTTGGAAAAAAAAAAACACACAAGGAAAACTCGCTTTTTCAATCATTTATTCAACAGAAATATCAATAGACGTGATATTCTTCTGTGGAAAAATTAAGCACACTCTTGACCTCAGAAGCTAGTATTGCCACCTTTAGCAGAAATAACTTCTTGTAGGCGTTTTGCATAATTGTCCACCAGTCTCTGACATCGGCTTGCTGGTATTTTTGGACACTTTTCCATGCAATATTCTTTCAGTTGCAAGATGTTTGAGGGTTTTCTTGCATGTACTGACTGTTTCAAATCCCCCCACAGCATTTCAATGGGATTCAAATCCGGGCTTTGACTAGGCCATTCCATAACCCTCCATTTCTTCTTTTTGAGTCAGTTTTTGGTGGATTTGCTAGTGTTCTTAGGATCATTATCCTGTTGAAAGGTCCACTATCGGTTCAACTTCAACTTTTGGACAGATGGCCTCACATTATCTTCAAGCACTCTTTGATATGATTTAGAATTCATAGTTGAATCAATGAATGCAAGCTGTCCAGTCCCTGAGGCAGAGATGCAACCCCAAACCATAACATTTCCACTACAATGCTTCACAGTTGGTATGAGGTGCTTCTCCTGAAAAGCTGTCTTTGATCTGCACCTAACATGTCTGCTGTTACTGTGGACAAACAGCTCTATCTTTGATTCGTCTGTCTAGAGCCCATTATTGTAAACTGTAAACTGTAGTCTTGCTTTAATTTTCGTTTTAGATAGCAAAGTCTTTTTCTTGGGACACGTCCTATGCAGGTCAAATTTGTGTAATCTGTTTCTGATTGTAAATTAATGTACTTTGACACCAGCAGCAAGACTTACTAGCAGATCCTGTGATTAAATTTTGGGGTTCTTGGAGACTTCTTTTTGCATCAAACTGTCTGCTCTTGGGCTGAATTTGCTCGGCCGACCAGTCCTGGACAAATTGACAGTAATTTGAAATCTGTGCCATTTGTAAATGATTTTTTCTTACAGTGGAATGATGCATTTCAAATAATTTGGAGATCTTTTTAAATCCCTTGCCAGACTCATAGGCGGCCACAACCATTTTGCTGAAGGCCTTATAGAACTCTTTAGATATTGGCATGATGACACCACACACCTCAATAGCAAAGGGAACACCAGACACTAGATGTGAGAGGGGTATAAATAAGACCGGTTCTACCTGCACTCCTTAAGCAGCTTCTTATCACTGCACCCAATCTTGAACACCTGATTCTAATTTTATTGAATTGAAGGTGTGATAAATGTCAGGGTGTACTTACTTTTTCCATGTGACTGATCTGTTTTTTGTTCATTTAAATTGTGCTCAATACTGCAAATGGCAATTTTGTGTCATTTGATAGAGTATATCACCTCTATTAATAGGTACTGTTTCAAAGAGGATCAAATGTTTGCTTGTCCAAAAAAAAAAAACAAAACCCAACAACAACAATTTCCATTAGATGTACTTAGTTTTTCATATGACCGTACATACACAACTTCATTCAGTATATGTTTATTTTTTAAACAGAATCTTTTATAAATGAGAACATAATACAATGCCTGTATTTTATCATTTTGTAAACCTTCTGTTAGAAGCAGCTTGTTCTGCAGGAACCTCTGATATACCTGCACAGCAGCAAGGAGGCCATGGAGCCTTGCTATCGTCCTGTAGAGGGATGGGAGCAGTTGAAGAGCACCCTGACAGCTGTCCTGGACACCTACAACCAGCTTTATTCCACCATGAATCTAGTGTTGTTCCAAGAAGCCATGCAACATGTGTACGTGTTTTGTCTAGTGTCTACTTCAACAAATCATGCTAATGCAGAATTAATTTTGCTTCGAGTATAAAGGTCTTTTCCTAGTGTATATTCCAAAACATGAACTGGCCCAAACACGGTTCTGGTTCATTTTCTGCCAACAGGACAGACGACTTGAGAGAGACACTGTGCCTATAGTACAAGTAATTTCATTGTGGTGCACAACAGCACCATTATTAGTTTAACATGGAATACATGTTTAGAATCATTTTATTCCTATCTGTGATTGGATGCAATGAAATGAAATGAATGTCAAAATTGCTCATCAGTGGAGTTAGTCAGTGATCACAGTAAGGAAATTAAGTTATATATATAATGCTGTGCTGTGCGGATAATTCATTTGTCCTCAATTGCTAAGCACGTTCCTTTGTGATTAAATTATTCAGCTGTCGGATCAGCCGAATCCTGGTGTGTCAGCGTGGTCATGCTTTGCTGGTGGGTGTGAGTGGCAGTGGCAAGCAGAGCCTGACTCGTCTGGCTGCCTACTTCTCTGATATGAACACCTTCCAGCCCGTCTTGCACAAGGGGTACAGCATCCAGGACCTAAAGGTAGCCACCTCAATAGATTTCTGTGTACCTTATAACCACAATGTGTTAAGCCAATGGGTTAAGTAATATCTGAACTAATAAGTGAAAGTACATTAAAAGTTGATCAGATATGTTCAGACGAGACCAGATCAATGCTGCAATAATATTACGCTCTAGTAGTACTATCAGAGATGACAGTGCCCATCAGTTTGAAGATAAATTTATAATGGCAGTGATTCATTAGCAGAGATCATGTTTTCTTTTAGACAACATTTCCTCTAATCAATATCCACTCGTGCTCTGTGCATACCATTGATCTCGTTTAGTCCTGCCTGTACTCGACAAACGAAGGACTGTCAGATACTATTAAAGAGTCTGGGCAAATATTTCAATGCCCTATTGATGAGGCTGCTGCTATCGTTTAATTCATCATGGTGTGTGAATCTCAGGCCATTTGGGTCTGCTGCATTGATCAACACACTTAACACTCTGGAGACAGCATATGCAATGCCCTTTATGCATTGTCCCAAAATACCCTTTATCCTTTGATGCATTTTCAGATGTTTTTTATTGACCTTTAGGACAATAGAGAACAGAAAGAGGGAGGAGACTGCATGTACAAAGCTTAGTTTGTTCTAGAAAACCGTTTTTAATCATACTGGTGCAGGTTTGTCTCATTCTGTAATCCTGTTATGATCGCTCAGGTGGATCTAGCAGGTCTCTGTGTAAACACTGGGGTGAAAAACCTTCCTACAGTACTCCTGCTCACAGATGCTCAGATCCCTGATGAGCGCTTCATTGTCATCATCAGCACTCTGCTTTCCTCAGGTCAGACTTGTTTGGTCTTTCTCATACACACATTGCATTGCATACTTAGCTCCTAAAATTGAAGCTTCTCTCCTCACAGCCCCCTGGGACATCCATTCCCTACACACTAATACACACTCTCATGCCACAGGGGGCCTCATTGTGTGCTTGTCTGATGAATGGGAAACACATGTAAATGTGGCGGTGGAAGTGAAGTAGATTAACGGTGACTGGGACAGGCTGCTATGGCATTGGATCAAGCCCTCCAACACACAGATGGTGCTGCTCATCTGTCACTGATGTCAGACCCAGGGGTCAAAGACCTGCTCTTGGTGTGTGAATTAGAATAAAGCACCTGATTATTTAAGGTTTTAAATTCTAAAAGCATGTGTAGACCTACAGTGAAACGAGAACTAATGCTTGTGTTTGCCTAGTGTTAAAATTATGTTTTAAAATCATCTGTTTAGTAAAAAAATATATAAAATGGATTAATTTATTATAAAATGTACTATAGGAACATTAAGTACAAATCATATTATATTGAAGTATACCTTAGTATACTCTTAGTATTACTCTTTTATATACTAAAGATTAAAGATGGTGGCAGATGGAGATGCAGTGGATTTCCACTCATTGAAACAAAAAATTCTCATTCATATCTGCACTTACTGCCCACTTTATTAGGAACGCATTGCTAATACTGTGTAGGACCCCTTTATTCTCAGAACAGCGTCAATTCTTTATGGCCTGGTTTCCACAAGATGTTGAAGAATTTCTTTTGAGATTCTGATCCACGTTGACATAATTGTATCACATGATTGCTGCAGATTTTTCAGCTGCACATTCATGCTGTAAATCTCCTATTCTACCACATCCAAAAAGGTGTTCTTTGGGGTTCAGATTTGATGACTGGGGATTCCACTAAAGTACACCAAAGTTTAACCAGTTTGAGATGACCTGTGCTTTGTGACATGGCACATTATTATGCTGGAAAAAAGACATTATAAGATGGGTAAACTGTGGTCATGAAGGGATGCACATGATCAACAGCAATACAGAAATCATCTTAAGCAACCAAAGGGATACCAAAGCAGGCACAATTGATGTTACAGCAATTAACACGATTGGTGTTAAGGGAAAACATTCCCCACACCATTACAGCACCGCCACCAGCCTGAACTGTTGACATGAAGTAGGCTGGATCCATGAATCCATGCTGTTGGTGCGAATCCTATCAAACCATTTGTATGTTGTGGCAGAAATCAAGATTCCTCAGACCAGGCAATGCTTTTCCGGCTTTCATCTGTCCAGTTTCTGCCTCACAGTTCAGCATGTTGTACCTTCTAAGATGCTTTTCTGCTCAGTGTGGTTGTTATTTGAGTTATTGTAGGTTTTCTGTCAGCTCGAAGCAGTCTGGTTGCTGAACTCTCTCATCAGCATGTCATTTCTGCCTGCAGAACCACTCCTCGCTGATGTTTTTTGTTGTTGCACACAGATGGTAGGGTCAACATTTGGCACCAACAGCATGAATCCATGGACCCAACCTGCCTTGTGTCAACAGTCCATGCTGGTGGAGGTGGTGTAATGGTGTGGGGAATGCTTTCTGGGGACACTTTGGGCTTGTTAATACCAATCAATCATTGCTTGAATGCCACAACCTGTTTGAGTATTGTTGCTGACCATTTCCTATTTTTTATACCATTCTTTGTAAATTTTAGAGACTGTTGTGCTTGAAAATCTGAGGAGATCAGCAGTTTCTGAAATGCTCAAACCAGTTTGGTACCAACAACCGTGCCATGATCGCAGAGTGCCACTAAGGTCACATTATTATGAGAGGATTTGGCTATCAGACAAAATACAACAACATAGCTAATAACCCATTCTTTCATTTAAAGTTTAGGTTTATTTACATTGATCATACTTGCTGTGAAAAGAGTAAGAAAATTGAAGGAGGATGATTTGTTTGTGCAAGGCTACAGTGCAATTCCTCATACTTTTCAATAGCTATATAAAAGTGATTTGTAATCTGTACATTTCTATAGAATTGACCTTGTTAATTTGTTATGTTTTAGAAAACATGATGGAATTCCCTCTTCAGTTAAAGCTGAGTATAAATGAAAGAAGTGTAAAGTAGTTTTTTCGCTGCTGTGTGCTGTTGCAGGTGAGATTCGAGAGCTATTGTCCGATGAGGATGTGGACACTGTAGTGAAGGCAGTGAAGAGGGAAGTTCGTGTATCTGGCTTGTTGGACACCACAGAGAATTGCTGGAGGTTCTTCACAGACCGTGTCCATCAAAATCTCAAGGTCTTACAACTTGGATGTTCTAAAGAGCACTGCTCCATGTCGTCTAAAAATAAGTGATGACTTTATCTAGTTGAAAATTAAATGCTTATAGATTACATGTGTTCATGTGTTATGCGTGTGTGTAGGTGGTGCTGTGCATGTCTCCTGTAGGTACCACCCTGCGTGTTCGTGTGCGCCATTTCCCAGCTCTCCTCAGCTGCACTACAGTGGACTGGTTCCACGAGTGGCCCCAGGAGGCACTGCAGTCAGTCAGCCTACGGTTTATAAAGGAGCTTCATGGCATTGAAGTGAGCTATAGTCAAAACTTTTAAAACTTTCAAAAAGTCCATCTTTTACACTGGGTCGCTGTGTTTGAGTTGACATTTCAAGTTTGGATTAAGCTTCTTCGGTGTCCTCTGTTCACACTCTTTAGTTTGTTCTAGGTCCCTCATCATTAGTTTCACTCTAAAGGGAAGACAAATGGGTGATCACATGCACCATGAGCATTATGACAGACACAGTTTCTCTTTCATTCTCCCTCACCCTCTCCGTCTCTCTGTCTGTAATGTTGTTTTCCCTGCTCCAGTGGAACAATCACTAAGCAGGATCATTTATGCTAATGAAGCAACAATGATTAATACACACAGACTGGCCCTCTAAGGAGCCACAGCTGTTTCAGGCATTGCCAGACTGTCTGTGTATATGTGTGTGTCTGTCAGATGACTCAAGACCAGCTGTTAGCATGCAAATTCCCACAGTTATTGCTGGATCCATGTAGATTATTTTACTGATGAACCGATATCGTATTATTAAAATGCACCAGAAAAGTGCAAAAATGGTCATTTTACACAGTGCCAGAAAACCCCACAATATTTTGTGTGTAAACAGATAGGTTTATTAATTTATTACAATTAATTAGATGAGGAAATTTGTTTTACTAAAGGTATTTCAGGTATCATAATAATGCTGTGTTTTTCCTCTAATGATAAATCTAAATATGCACTAATTTTATGTCATGCACTGATAAAAACCACCCACGCAATGAAGGCTACACCAGCAGGCATATTTCAAGAAAGCCCGAGTCCATGAGATGCTAGCCACATTCACCTTATTCCATATGCTGTGTTTGACCAGCTATAAGCCATTATTTTCCCAGCCTAATCGCACTCTCTCACTCACAGCACCTAAATTTCAAATTGAGTAAGTGAAGTATCTACAAACTTGGAGATGAATTCAGGATTTATGAAGATGATATTTCAGGGTCCGTCACAGGCAAAGATGTTAAAGGGTGCTTAATCCAGCCAGCTCCCACTCATGTACTCTCTCTCTCTCTCCCCTTCTCCTTCTTTACAGCCAGCCATTCAGGAACCCATCAGTCTTTTCATGGCCCATGCTCATGCCAGCGTCAAGCAGGTGAGTGAGTTCTATCAGCAGAAGGAGAGGAGGCACAACTACAGCACACCCAAGAGCTTCCTGGAACTACTCAGGCTGTTTGGTGCACTGTTGGAGAAGAGAGACATGCAGCTACAGCAGAGGCTTAGCAGACTGAACTCAGGCCTGCATAAACTGAAGACCACTGCCTCACAGGTAATCTTCCCCGAATGAGGTGTGTGTTTCAGGTGACCCCGAAAGTTGGAGGTGTGGATTAGCATGATTCTTTGTCTTTAGAATTCTATAGTTATTTTTTCATATATAAATTTTTATATCCATTCAATTTTGCCCTTATATAGCACGAAAAATCCTGTACGCCAAATGCATGGTGAACTGTGCAGTTCTATAGAGGAGAATTACCTACCCCCTTTCCATACTTTTTTAAGATCCTTTCTCTACAACAGGCATAAAAATAAAGAAGGAAACCAATTGTCATTATGTACATAAAAAGTACCATCTTTCCTATTCTCCTATATTACTAAAAACTTGTGCTCTTAATTGAAGGCAAAAGAGCTGCATATCAATGTTCTGTATTGACGATTGGTCCAGTATATCCATTTACAAGCATCTTCAACTTTGTTAAACATTACAGGAAGAGCATTAATAATAGAATTTTCTGTAGGAGAGACTGTCTATTGCAGGGTACTAATAATTGTAAAACCAGTGTTTTGAAGAATTTAAGTATCTAGGCCATTTAAGAAAACAAAAACTTATATTTTTTTATGTTTTCAAATATGCTATACAGTGTCACTATATGTTTAAATTGTAATATTTACTTTTTATAATTTATTCTAATTTCTTATCATTTCTTTAATGAGTTTATTTTTTTTTCTCTAAGTGATCATAATAAGCTTATATATATTAAGAGTGGACTTAACAGGTAGGTTTTGTAAATTTGGAAAGTTGCTTTGACAGAATGTATCTGCAATAGTTAACTTTTCTCCTTCTAATTGCTATTAGCATTCTGGATAGAGGAATACTGACTGATAATATGTAATCCAGTATGGACTGACACAATGTTTGCCGCCATCTGTGATCAGAAGTACAGGAAGTAATTAAATGATCCACACTGAACACTACAAGGCATTATAAAAGCATTATTACAGCTTGTGTCTTGACTTGCCCACATTTATTCAGATGTATGAGGGTTAAATTTGAGGGGAAAATTTTGCTAGGTATTGGAATAATTGTGACGTGGCATGGTCCTGGGTTCGATGCTGAGATCTACTTTCTTTCTGTTTGTGTGGAGTTTCACATGTTTTCCCTGTCTGAGTGAATGTTTACTGGTGTGTGCAGATTCAGAACGTGCTTTTAAATTGTAACACTGTGGTATCATTTGTGTACTAGGTGGGAGAGCTTATGGCTAAACTGAATTCTCAGGAAGTGGAGCTGAATATAAAAAACCAGGCAGCTGAGGCTCTGATCACCAAGATTGGACGCCAGACTGAAAGAGTGAGCCAGAAGAGAAAGGATTTAGATCTAGAAGAGCAGAACGTAAGCATGCCCCTTTGCTTATTGTGCCTGAATCCTGTTGCCAGTTTGTCTGCAGATGAAACATATAATATAGTTATGGCTGTTTCTGTTCAGGTGGCAGCCATAAAAGCAGAAGTGACACAGAGACAGAGGGACTGTGAGGATGACCTGATTAAAGCTGAGCCAGCTTTAGAGGCTGCCACTGCAGCTTTAGATACTCTTAACAAGGTGATTAGCACTAGTCAAGTATTGTGCCTGAGCACTGTAAACATTGTTCTATAATGCTGCCAAGTGGCCTTTATTCTGTATGCCCCCCCTCCCCCCCCCCGAGAATGTGCATGATAGCTGGCTAGGTTTTTTTTCCAGCACATTTTGGATGATCTACTATTTTCAGCTGTTGTTTTTTTTTTTTTTTTTTTTAAACAAAACACTTTGTGAACAGGTGAACCTGACAGAGTTAAAGACGTTTCCCAATCCCCCAGAGGCCGTAACAAATGTGATGGCAGCAGTGATGGTCCTGTTGGCCCCGCATGGACGTGTTCCTAAAGATCGCAGCTGGAAGGCTGCCAGAGCCTTTATGGGCAAGGTGAACCTGTCATAGTAAATATCCCATCTCGAAACCCCCCACACACTATTCAGATTCATATTATTGTAATCCACAGGCAGTCCTTGAACTTGTAGACCTCTAACATCATGAGCAGTGCTTGAATATGCGATATTTTCCAGACAGGCTGATGAAATATGAGTGGACTTGTTCAGTTATTAGATGTGAGGAACGACTGCTTTGCCACCCTTGATGTGTACATAGGGTTGAGATATATTATAATATATGCTTCATGGCTATGAGGAAGATTTTTAAACATAATATTAGCTGTACATATATTCTGAAATAATAGGAGATGAAATCCATTTTAACAAAATCCATTTGACATTTTTGGAGGCATTAATTGTTGATTCTGTCAAATGACCCAGACTTCTTCCTGCAGCTGGATGACTTCCTTCAGGCTTTAGTATACTATGATAAGGAGCACATACCTGAGCAGTGTCTGAGTACAGTGAAGCAGAAGTACCTCAGTAATCCGGAGTTTCACCCTGACCATGTTCGCACCAAGTCCTATGCTGCTTCTGGTCTCTGTGCCTGGACCATCAATATTGTGCGCTACTATGAGGTGAGAAAGAAAAACAGTATTGTGAAAATATTCAGTAAGAATATGTAATAATAATTTCATTCTGCATGCTCTTTTCTGGTTAAGATGTGTACTTTGTTGTCAAAAAATATGATAAAATGGTATCAGAATACTTTATAGCTGCCGTGTCTTACTCCTTTACCATCACCATCTTGCTATTTAAAAAAAAAAAAAAAAAGAACTTATTGATGCATATTTTCAGTTAATTAGACACTGATCTTTAATATACCTGCTACGAGCCTACTAGCCACCCAGTACTTGCCGATACACATCCAGGTCATTTATTAATTTTGGTGAATTGGAAATGATGAAAAACAAACAAAAAAGAAACCTGAGCATTTTTTTGGGTAATATTTATTGCTTTAAAGCCAAAAAAACTGTTTGGAACATCTCTTTTGTGTATAATGTTTTTCATTTTGAAATGAGCACTTTATTAGGAACACCTGTACATGCAATTACCTAATCAGCCAATCGTTTGGCAGCAGTGAAATGCATAAAGTCATGCAGCTACACCTCACATAGTATCTCAGAATGCACAACACATCAAACATTGAGGCAAATGCGCTATAACAGCAGAAGACCTTCATCAGGTTCCAGTTCTGTCAGCTATGAACAGAAAGCTGAGGCTGCAGTGGGCAAAAATAATGGACAGGTGAGGACTGGAAAAACGTAGCGTGGTCTGATGAATCTTGATTCGTGCTGAAGCACACTGAAGGTAGGATCAAAATTTGGCACCAACAGCATGAATCCATGGACCCAACCTGCCTTGTGTCAACAGTCCAGGCTGGTGGAGGTGGTGTAATGGTGTGGGGAATGTTTTCTTGGCACACTTTGGACCTGTTAATACCAATTAATCGTCACTTGACTGACACAGCCTGTTTGAGTATTGATGCTGACCATTTTCTAATGGCTACTTCCAGCATGCACCATATCGCAAAGCAAAAGTCGTCTCAAACGGGTTTCATGAACATGACAATGAGTTCAGTGTTCTTCAGTGACCTTCCCAGTCACCAGATCTGAATCCAGTAGAACACTCACAGCATGATGGTACACCTGAAAAATCTGCAGGATCTGCAAACATGTCAACATGGACCAGAATCTCAAAGGAATGTTTCCAACATCTTGTGTAATCCATGCAACAAAGAACTGAGGTTGCTTTGAGGCAAAGGTTGCTCAGTGAATGTATATGGACCCTGATACGATGTGAGGTAATGAAAGAAATTTCTGTAATAACTCATTTTTCAGGTGTACTGTCAGGTTGTGCCAAAGCGTCAGGCTCTTTCTCAGGCCAACACTGAGCTGGACAATGCTACAGCTAAACTGCTCACCATTAGAAAGAAACTGGTTGTAAGTATTGTGCTCCATTCATGTTTAACATTCATTTGAATGTACAGTTTATATTTGTTTACATGTAAAGAAACATTTACCGGAAGACTTTACCAAGCATACTTAAAATTGTAATGTTTATGCTGTGTATTGAGACATGTCCTTTCTCCTGTCTGTGTGTTTTATATTCAGGATCTAGACAGGCACTTGCAGAGCCTCACAGCCCAGTTTGAGAGAGCAGCAGCTGAGAAACTGCATTGCCAGGAGGAAGTGACCCGCACCAGACAGACCATCGAGCTGGCCAGTCGGTTGGTGGGAGGCTTGCAGGTACTACATGAACAAGTAGGCCTAGGGTCAGCATCTGGCTACACAACATGCTTTTGGTGTATTGATACGGATTATAGTTTTGGCTACAAACAGAGATGCTGAGCTAGGAAGGAAGGGCTGCACCATGACAAAACAGCTACTGAACTGGCCAAGAGGCCAGTGGACACTGGCCAAATGGAGGTGAGGGAAGAGGGAGACCAAAAGCCTACTGACCTTTTCCTTTACTGTGCCAAAATAGTAAATTATGTCTATGGTTTGCTTTGTATATAATGCAAAAAGAATATTATAAGATTATTACACAGCATGCTGTAATCTAATATTATAAGATTATTACACAGCATGCTTCATTGAATATAGTAATAATTTAAACTGTCTCATAAAATTCAAATGTACTTGAAAATATACTTGAATTCAAATTAATGTTATTACAAGTCCATTTCAATTGATAAATCTATTTGAATTGACTTTTAATAATCACTTTCCAATTTTGTATTCTGTGTTTAAAAAAAAAAAAAAAAAAAAGTATTATTCATACAGTGTATGCTTATATTTCTCCTATAGCATACTCAGACATTTATCACCCGGATAATCCAAAATCTTTACCACTGTTAATGTGAAATAAAATTAATGTAATATTTCTTTTAGTGTTTTTATTTATTTATTATTTTATTTATTTTTTTGGGAGCATTCTACTTCCTTATTCAGAGAAATGGATAGGGCTAGAATGGGACAGCTTGGCCTTTATGCATATCAAGACAGATGATTTGTCTTTATGCCATTGACCTGGAAGCAATAGTGTTTAGACTAATAAATCAGCCCATCTATATTTAATCATTAACTCACCGCAAAGCCTCAACAGCTGTTGGAAATTAAAAACACTTCAGCCAGGACTGAGTGATATTCCAAGCAATCCATAATACATTAGGCAAAAAATTATAGTGATTTTTAACTGTCTGACAATTTATTATGTGACATGTTCTGCATGCTCGACCCTGCATAGCCGATGTTAGGCAAGATTTATCGCTGCGGTAGCATCTCAGCCATATTATTGAAGTTCTAAATGAGGCCTAAATTGATGCAGAGTGAAAACGTAACTACACTTTCAAAGCCAGTTTAGGTGAATTGCAATTGTATACTTTATTGCTTGTGTTCTTTTAGTGTGTATGATCAATGGGGAGGGAACATAATCAACATATGGGCCATATGTTCATCTTCCTCCACCCCTGACATTTGATGCTGTAAAGTTGTCTGCGTGGATTTAACCATATGAAGTCGCACTTCATTTCTGCTTTGGGAAAGTTTTGAGAGCTGATTTTTGTCAAACGTTTAGACACACTCATTCTTTATTTATTTTAGTTTTTCCCCACATTTTAGAATAATAAAGTCATCAGAACTCTGGAGTAACACAAATGGAACTATGAGAATTATGTTGTGATAAAAAATCCAAAATAAATCAAAATAATTTAATATTTCAGCATCTTAAAAGTAGACACCCTTTTTGTCTAGAATTTCCAGAAATTTATTCTTGGCATTTTCTCAACTGATTTCTTGAGGAATCCCCCTGAGATGCTTTTTAAACAGTATTAAAGGAGTTACCACCGATACTAGACACTTATCGGCTGCTTTTCTGAATATTTCGCTCCAATTCATCCCTTTAAAAAAATAGTAAAACGTAAATAAAATGTTAGTTTTCTAATGAAAGAAATGAATATATTGGCACAATTCTATTTTTGTCTACAACACCGATTTCAAACATTTAGTCATATACCTTCAGATCAAAAGGTTTTTAAGATCATGAGAAACATTTCAGTCAAGTGTCTCCAAACCTTTGACCGGTAGTGTACCTCACCTTCCTGTGTGCAGTCTGAGAATGTGCGGTGGTCAGAAGCTGCGCTGGAGCTGGAGGCTCAGCAGAAGACGCTGTGTGGGGATGTGTTACTGGCTGCAACCTTTGTCTGTTATGCTGGATATTTTACGCAGCCTTACAGGCAGCAGCTTCTAGAGTGCACATGGAAGTCTTTCCTCAAAGAACTAAAAGTATGTATTTGGCTTATTCTATCTGATTCATCGTTCCTGAAGTTCCTCAAATTTCAAGGATTTTCCCCCTGTATAAAATGTATTTGAGGTCATTTTACATTACAGAATGCTCTACTTCTGTTTCTGTGCATACCAAAATCATTGAAGCATTGATCTGAATAGCATCACTGTGTGTTTTCCTTTTCTCACACCTCATGTTCCAGCCCCTCATCCCGCTAACAGAAGGCCTGGACCCTATCCTGCTGCTGGCTGAGCAAGCCAGCATTGCCGCCTGGCACAACCAGGGCCTGCCGCCCGATAGGCTGTCTGTGGAGAACGCTGTGATCCTGACTTGCAGCCAGCGCTGGCCACTCCTTGTAGACCCCCAGCAACAGGCCGGCAAGTGGCTCCGCAACCTGTACGGACCTGGACTCAGAGTGCTGCAGCATGGCGAGAAAGGGTGAACACAAATATCCTTCTGCATCACCTTCAACTATACTGATGTTTATTGACTGCATAGTGATACATACTTTAAGCTCAAGACTGAGTGTAGTATCAACATACATAATTTTCTGTTTTTGCCCTTATTTTATTTTATTTTACTATCTAGATATTTGGATGTGATTGAGCAGGCATTGGTCTGTGGTGAAGTTGTGTTGATTGAGAATGTGGAGGAAAGACTGGATGCAATCCTGGAACCTCTGCTAGCCAGGAACACTACCAACAATGGAAGGCAAGAGATGCACTGATATTAAGATTTTATTTATATTCACATCACATGTAATGAAACTGAATCTACAGTCTTCCAGCAAAGCATGTGGATGTATAGCCATTTCTTTCTTTTTTTAACACACAAATATATTTACTTGTTTTTTTTTTCACAAATGATTTTTTGCATGTCATCCTTACGAGGAGCGCTGAAAAGCCGATAGTCAGATATGACTTAGTACGATGTAATAGCTTACTGTTTAAATTGTAGATGAATTAGTGTCGAGTGAGTTGAATTGAGGTGGGGGCAGCTGTATTGATCTTGCTTTCAGGGTGGGTGATAGATGTGCATTTGTTTGCTCATATTCTTTGTGTGACTTGAATATGAAGCAGCTCTCTTGAAGTGACGGATCAGCCTCGAGGCACTAGAGGGACTTGGGCACCAAGTGGACTTTTATCCACAGACAGCTCCCAGAGAGTGCTGGTAGTGACAGCGAGTCTTCATAGAAATACTTTTTGAGTTGTGATGGAAGGTGCCACATTATCAATAAAGAATGGAAATGTACAAGTGCTACCATAGAATTTCGAAAGCACTTAGCTTTGGTTCTTCTTGTGCTTCACCTTAGTTGTATCACAGACATTTATATTAATAATTCACTGTTATCATTGTCATTTGTCTATTTATGCATTATAAAAACCTTTGACAGATATCACAAAAGTAACTACTTATCAATCAAGAATATGTGGTTTAAGCAAAAAAAAAAAACAAAACAATTGTGTAATGTGTTAAATATTCTTAGCACCTTTTTCAGCATTTAGTTATCAAGGTTACATTCTCTGTACCTGAAGTACTCTCACACCTGTATCTAGTGACCTGTGGCAGCGGCTCTGTGTTTAATCTGACTATAAGTTTATTCCTGCGGGTGACCCACAGTCCGCTCTCCACCCATGATCAATTCAGTCCGGCCGCAGCAGCCGTGATGAATCTGGTGCGGTTCCACAGCTGAAGTTCATTAATAATTGGAATGTTGCAGAGTGCAAAGTAATGAATACTAATTATTCCTTTCATGTCTGACGGAGGAACATGAGCCAATCCATCAGCTGGGACTTTAATTTGGTGGAGTAATGGTTCTATCAATAGTACATTAATTCCGTCTTGTGAAGATATAGAGTTGAAGCAAACCCGGGCTTTGGTGGAGGCTCTGGCGTAAGAACCAGGGCTGTTGGCTGACTAGTGAGGGGTAATTAGAGGAAAAATTAAAAGCCACCAGGTCTGGGCAGCCAGGCTTGATTTAATTGAAATGCAGATTGGGATAAATATTGGCTGCTGGGAATATGATCTTCCAGGTTTTATTTAATATCATTTGCCTGTAGTGGCTAGCAGTTACATTCGTCATCTTTTTCTGTTTTGCTCCAATTAGAGAGCTAGAAATTTGACACTAAAACGACTTGTTATTATAGATCGTAAGCTATTTTCATAGGGTAATTTATGCTGCCCTGATTTTTTGGGGGAAAAATGTAGCCCTTCTTGAGGCTGAATTTTCACTTTTAGTCATGGAAAATGAGCACATGATACTGTGTTTTGGTCACATGATACTGTGTTTTGCACCCACTTAATGTGATTTATGCTGTACATTGTGTCTATAGGTTTATCAGGCTGGGGGATAGAGATTGTGAGTACAACAGCAGGTTCTGGCTTCTTCTGCACACAAAGCTGGCCAACCCTGACTTCCCTCCTGAGCTGCAAGCCCAGACCACCCTCATTAACTTCACAGTGACGCAGGCTGGCCTGGAGGAGCAGCTCCTAGGACAGGTGGTCAGCCATGAGAGGCCTGACCTGGAGACCATGAAGGTTAGATAGACAACACTGCACCACCAAACTGCACATTCTCTGACTAAATACTTGCTTATAGTCATTCCAAAGAAAAAATGATTCAGTCATTCCTTTCCCATTACAGCTGGAGCTGAGCACTCAGCAGAACCTGTGTCAGATAGAGCTGAAGAAGTTGGAGGATGAGCTGCTGAGCAGGTTGTCTGCTGCTGAGGGTAGCGTCCTGCGAGACGCAGCATTAGTGGAGCAGCTGGAACACACAAAGAACACTGTGGCTCATATCCAAAACAAGGTGGGAGAATCCTGTGACGCATTTTATGACACTGTTGTATCTGGTGGATTGCTGATACAGTAAAAGTACAAAACTGTCTTCATGCTGTAGCATAACAGTCTGAAGATCATAGAGCCATCAATTGTGTTAACTGTTTAATCATCAGAATTGTTATAGTGGTTAGCAGAACGGGGAACACATCATTTTGTTGACTGTATATGTGGGTGGGTATGTGAGTATAAATGTTCATGTGTCTGGCGCAGGTCATAGAGGCTAGAGAGAACGAAATGAAAATCAACGAGACCCGTGAGCTCTACCGTCCTGTAGCACAGAGAGCTACTCTTCTTTACTTTATCATTAAAGAGCTACACAACATCAATCCCATGTACCAGTATTCATTTAAGGTAAAACTACATTATATTGATATCCCATTTTTTATCTATATCTTTTTTTTAAAATGAAATACAACAGAGATCAGCCCAAATAAAGCCGTTTTTTTTTTGTTTGTTTTTTTTTAAAGATTTTTAAGTTTTAGTTGCTGAAAAATGTATGGCATTCTAATTGCTCTCCATCACATCTGTAGGCTTTTAGTGCAGTATTCCACAAAGCGATTGAGCAAACTCCACGAGATGAAGATGTGGCAGTGCGTGTCCACTCCCTCACCGAGGCTGTCACTTACTCCGTCTTCGTGTACACCAGTCAGGGCCTCTTCCAGAAGGACAGACTAACCTTTGTGACCCACATTGCCTTCCAGGTGAGGGGGACGCGCAACACTGGCACATCTACAAACCCCTACCTCTCTGCCTCCCTCCCTTTTCCAGTGCCCGATCATCTACATCAATCACTGCACTTTTCTGCCCCTACATTAACTTCAATTAGGCCCTGTCAGAGGAGCGTGCCCCGTTTCTATTGATTAACCCTCAGAGTCAAAGCACGCTTCTCCCTCAGGCTGTCACCACTGACAAAGCTCTGACAGAAGGGAAGGAGCACGATGCAGTTCCCTGTGAGTGTAGCAGCTGTCTTGCCTGCTGTTGTCTATGTATATGTACTGTCCTCCCTACAACCACAGTAAACCTGGGGAGTAAACCTGGGGCCTGTTTGTAAAATTTTTATTTATTTATTTATTTATTTATTTTTATTTGATAACATCTAACAAATACAACATGAGATTACGTATGCTAAAACTGCTAATCATTACATGAATTCAAAACAAGTTAATTTGGGTCTTTAAATTGGGTCTTTGGGTCTCGAACGTGAATTTGATTACGGTCGCAGGATTGAGTTGTCTTTCTATAAGGAAACTGAGAATATCCAAAAGGGACTGGGAGACTTTGTACTGTCAGTTCATCTCTCACTATTATTATCCATCCATCCATCTTCTATACCGCTTATCCTTCCTTCAGGGTCACTGGGAACCTGAAGCCTATCCCAGGGAGCATTGGGCACAAGGCGTGGTACACCCTGGACAGGGTGCCAATCCATCGCAGGGCACAATCACATACACATTCACACACCCATTCATACACTACGGACACTTTGGACATGCCAATCAGCCTACCATGAATGTCTTTGGACTGGGGGAGGACTGGGACTGGAGGAGTACCCGGAGGACACCCCTGCAACACGGAGAGAACATGCAAACTCCGCACATGCAACATGCAAACTCCGACCCTGGAGGTGTGAGGCGAATGTGCTAACCACTAAGCCACCGTGCACCCCTCTCACTATTATTAGAGTTGAGGAATTTAATGGTTACATATAGGAATTCCTTACGGAGAACACTTCTAAAGCAATTACATTTTTTTCATTGAGCAAGCTGCTTCTGAACAGGTGCGAGCATACAGGTGACTTGTATTCCAAAACAGCTTTGAATTCATGTCAACAGTCCAATCCAACTAATTTACTTATCCACTTATTATTATTATGTATGAAGAATGGGGTCATGTTTATTTAATGCCAAACAAAGATACACGTCATACCAAGGCACTGTGTTTTAATCATAATTATCTGGTTTTATTAGATTCTCCTGATGAAAGGGGCCATTGAATCAGAGGAGCTTGATCTTCTTTTGCATTTCCCAGTGGAGTTCAGCAGTGGAAGTCCTGTCAGCTTCCTGTCTGATGGGGCCTGGGGAGCCATCAAGGTAAACACTATCTGAGCGTAGACATATTAAAAAATAAAATAAATTTAAGTAACATATTTCTGGATTTGGAATTTTTAAAGAGTAGTTTGGATTTTTAATAATATAGCCTTTATAGGCACACTGTCTGTGGTGACATTTGAATAGAGACTTCCTCGGTGTTATATAAATTAATTAATGAGATGGTAAAGAAACCAAATCAAGTAGATGGCTACAAATTCCTGCTATTCTCTCCACTCATAATTTGAGCACACAGTATATCTGTAATCAGTTCCCATTCATGTATGTTGCCACATTCCTGTTAATACAGGATCACTCGCATGTTGAACTATCATAAACATGGAAAAAATTTAATTCATCCAAAAGTGGTATTAAGAAGTTTAAAGTGTAAAATTTACCTTGATATATCTGAAGAGACCCTATATATACAGTAGTACTAATATAATCTTAACCTCCACCTCAGGCTCTGTCAGTACTGGAGGCATTTCTTGGTCTGGACCGGGATGTAGAAGGCTCACCTAAGCGCTGGAGGAAGCTGGTGGAATCTGAGTGTCCAGAGAGAGAGCGCCTCCCTCTGGACTGGAAGAAGAAAAATACGCTGCAGAGACTCATTATCCTCAGAGCCATGCGACCTGACAGGATGAGCTATGCGCTCAGGTGGGAATTTTTTACAGTGCCACTTAAACGTCTCTACGATGCACAGGCCACAGACAATACCCATGAGAATGTAAATATTATTTGCACATGAATGACACTTTAGCCTACATGCAGTACTGTGCAAAAGTTTTAGGCACATGCAAAGAAATGCTGTAGAGCAAAAATGCCTTCAAAATAATACAATAAAATGTTTCTCCATTAAAAAATACTATAAAGAGAAATAAACAGTAATAAATGAAACAAAGGCAATATTTGGTGTGATGAAAAAAAGAGTAGTCTCAGGTAGAATCAGTGCAGTTTTATAAGGAAATGAGCTGTAAGTTTTATTGAGCATCTTGCAGAACCAGTCACGGTTCTTCTGGAGACTTTGACTGTCGCACTTCCTTCTTATTTTTGTAGCAAAATCCAGCAGCCTTCATTGTGTTTTTGTCTGAAAAATGTCTCTTACCACTTAATATGCTGCTTTCTTTACTGACATACAAAACATTTTTCTGTAACGTTTAATTTTGTGCTGGAATATTAATGTTTGGGAATCTAACATGTTTTTGAGTTGGCTCAATAATGTAGAAGTCATCAAATAAAAAATCTATAACCAAGTTTATACAAAAAATAGGGTGCCTAAAACTTTTGCACAGTACTGTATATACAAAACTGATTAAGTGATATACAAATTTATCAGTGGTCAGTATTTTTTTTGTGTTTGTGTGTATTTATGTGTTTACTTAATGGTAGGAACTTTGTGGAGGAGAGTTTAGGCTGCAGATATGTGGAAACAACCAGGATAGAGTTTGTGAAGTCTTATGAGGAGAGCAGTCCTTCAACACCAGTCTTCTTTATCCTGTCTCCTGGAGTCAACCCATTGAAAGATGTGGAAACACTCGGTGTGTGCTATAATGAATGTGTTCTTTCCACAATCACAGACAGTAACAGATATTTTACGTTGAACCACTTTAAAAGTGTTGAATGGTATTCAAAACAGTTAAACAGTTTAAAGGTATTTAAACCACTTTAAAGATATCTTGAAGAAACTGTGATTTGCAATATTGGCATATAGTTCATATGTCTAGCTTCATTTCAGGGTTTTTTTTTCTGGCCTGGAAATGAACAGAATTAGCCAGGAGTCAGGCCTGCACGTTTGCCCTAAAAAGGAATTCGTCAGCTATAGATCGTTTTAGCAGAAGAGGGCTTGGGTGTTGGGATGTCATAGGGGCTTGTCATTGTTTTCATTGCAAAAATGACAAACTGCTCCTTTAACTATTTGTTGTGTTGAATCTGATGTGTAGGGCTGAAGCTGGGCTTCTCCATAGACCGGGGAAACCTTCACAACATCTCACTGGGACAGGGCCAGGAGAGTGTGGCTGAGAAGGCTCTAGAAATGGCAGGTTCAAAAGGCCACTGGGTCATCCTCCAGGTACTATAGCACTCTTCTGCAACTCTTCCATGTAGTATTTATGGTAGGACTCATAAGTCCTGGATAAGCCAGTTTGTTTCAATGCAAAATCTGAAAGTGTGATTCTTTAGCATAGAGTCATTTTCAAGGACTATGCAGAGATCCTTTTTGTATTAAACAGAATGTGCATTTAGTGGAGCGTTGGCTGGATCATCTGGAAGGTCTTTTGGAGAGTACAGGGCGAAAAGCTCACCCACAGTACAGAGTGTTCATGAGCGGAGAACCTGCTCCCAGACCTGAAGAGCACATCTTTCCCAGAGGCATCCTGGAAAATGCGCTCAAACTGACCAGTGAACCACCGACGGGCATGAATGCCAGCCTGCATGCCGCACTGCACAACTTCAGCCAGGTCAGAGCTCCATGTTAGAATTTAAATATGCATACTAGAATTTTAAGTATGCATATAAACTTTGTGTACAACTTATTATTAAACATACATATTTTGCATGCTTTTTGTTTAGTATTTGAATATATTTTTACTGATTTGTACTTCCACATTTCTTTGCTTAAGGATGCTCTCAAAGTTCAAATTTAAAGTAGCATTTTTGTATTTATTTCTTTTTCTGAATAAATAAGCATCATGACATGTCTGTTTTGATTTGATGGGCAGAAGTTGTACTAAATGACGAATAACCTGAAAATCACAAGCATGACCCTTGTAAATAAAATAATTTTATATATGCAATTTATTAGATCCTTAAAATAAAAAGACTAAATAATTGTGCTAAATAGTGAAAAAAAACTTAATAGTGAAAAAAACTTGCTTATAGTCCATCAACTGAAGCTTTCTAAGTGGCATGGGCTGCCAGTCAGTGTTGTTCATGCGGAATTCATTCAGTATTACCTAGATGAACTTTCTACAGTGAAGAAAAAAAAAAACCCGGCCATTTTAAAAACGATTCGTTTTGCAGAGGCTCGAACCACAGTCACAGGAATCATTAACCTGCATGTTACCACTGCACTATCCTAGCACACATGCAAAACCTCCTTAACTTAAATAGTATAGTTATTGTACCTGTACTACGAGACTCGATCACGCTCACTTTATATAATCTTGTAGTTATAAACTTGTTTAAATTAGGTTAATCATAAGTTTTGATGAGAAACTGCATCTGCCTTGCCTGCAATATACCTCGTGATCACACGTGACGAATCGCGTGATACCGTGTGAAAAAACGTGCATTCTTAAAGGCCATATCTGTAGTCTGCCTGAAGGTCTCTAAACCCCCCCACCGTTTGATCAGGCTTTTCAATACTTACCTGGCATTGTGAAACATATAAGCCCGTGCAGTTAGTAATCAAATGCAGTCTGTCGAAATGGTCACGATGCTCATGCACTGTCACATCCTCAAAACAGAGAAGAGTGCTTACACACTCTGTACAGATAATAGCGGACAACGTTTTAAAATGTGTAAATGACCTAATAAAAATACATTAACAACAAGCAGTTTACCCAACAGAATATAAATAATCAGTAATTATTTCCCCACCAATGTCAGCATAAACAGGGATCAGTGGAGTATAGAGACCGACAGACTTCAAAAAATGTTAAATCACATTACTTTACTTTCACATCACATTACTAAAGTTTTCAGGACTTTGTAGTCTAATAGGACACAATTTGGCCACATGAAAGGTCCAGAACGTGACACATATGTGTCCTAGAGTATGAAAAATGCTGCATGTGCATGTAGATTATATTTACACACATATCAATATTGTATGACTTTATGCACATGCCTGTCAATATTAAAGTGTATTTCATTATAACCTCCAGTTCATGTCTGTCTGTCTGTCTCCTGATAGGAAACGTTGGAGATGTGTTCTCACGAGCAGGAGTTTAAAGCACTCCTGTTCTCTCTCTGCTATTTCCATGCTTGTGTCAGTGAGAGGAGGAAGTTTGGGCCTCAGGGTTGGAATCGCTGCTACCCATTTAACACCGAAGACCTCACCATCTCCATTAATGTGCTGTATAACTACCTGGAGGTTAATTCAAAAGTAAGTACAGTGTATACATCGAACACTGAGAAGATGTTAGAATGCAATTAAAATGCATCTTTTAAATAGTGTGTTGAAAAATGTGTTTGGTCTGTTTCTATGATATTGGTCGAATTTGGCTTTGATATTATTTGACATGGAAAAAAAAGGTTCATTCTTTCCCACCTGAGAGAGAGAGAGAGAGAGAGAGAGAGAGCAAGGACAGTTTCACTTCTCACCGTTTCTGTGAGATCTCGTAATAGGTTTTTGTCTTCTCTGCATCACGCTGGTCACAAACAATTATCCTGCCTGCACAATTCCCCCTCCCTTCAAAAAAAAAACAAAAAAAAAAACAAGAAACGAATGTCCTTCATTATGTTAACCAAACACTAACCTGTACGTGCGTATACAGGGGATTCATTAGGCGGCCAATGAAGCGTCACGCTAAATGTAATTACACACAGTGCGCGTGACATCTCGCACCACTCCATAAGTGATCACTGCAATTAGGCCTGATGAAGGAAGCAATTTGCAAAACAATACAGATACAAATGACTGTGAACTGCCAGCTTCTGTCATCAGCTCTGAGGTTCGTACTCACACCCTTTCCTCTCCTCGAGACGCCCACATCACTGTGGGGTTTTTTTTTTCTCACATGATCCCAGTACTGTATGATCTGACATGACTAGCTGTAACTGAACACACTGTGAAAGTATGAGGACTGCTCTCGAGACAGTAAAAAACAATAGTGTGCAATTTAAATACCACATAATACAGGTTTACACAGTAAACCTGTCTCATATGTATATTTACACCATATATATTTTATGAAATGCACAGGTTGTAATGGCAAAGTAAATGCATAAAAGAGATTTGGGCCCATTTTTATTGAGGAAAGCTAATGCTGATTGTGTTTCTGTTTGAGGTGCCATGGGAGGACCTGTGTTATCTGGTAGGAGAGATCATGTATGGAGGACACATCACTGATGACTGGGATAGGAGACTCTGCCGCACGTATATACAGGAGTTCCTTAATCCAAAAATGGTAAGATTATGTATTCCAATTATTATTTGAATTATTCTAAACAGTTATATTGTTTATGGTGGTGTTGTAGCACCAAGAATCTCTTAGAAATGTACAAGTTCTCCCAGCAAAATATAAAGATACAAATATAAAGCATATATACGGCAAATTCAATTTTAAAACATATTCTGTCCCTTCACAACCCTGTCACTTTTTTTTCCTTTCCTAATTCGGCAGATACAGTACATTTTGCTTCTGGAATTTTAACAGATATAATGATGATTTTTCATGATCAACTGGAATTTGTAGCAAGTCCTTTCACTGTTACATAAGTACTGTTAACAATATAATAATTATAAAATATAATTGGCTTCTGTGCATTCACAGAAGCCAATTATCATGGTTATTGCTTTCAGCTATGTAGGAAGGAGAATGCCAAATTAAAACAAATCAAGAATCCTTAAGTATATCATTTAATAAATACATACAGTCCCTGCTCCTCAGCTTTCTAATGATTGGCACCCTTGGGAAAAAAAACAAAAACATATTGTTGTGGGAAAAAAAGTCTTACACTGAAAAAATATGAGGTAAATTTGCTCTAATATCACATATCAAAATGATTTTCTAACAAAGCTACATGTCAATTATTTTCACCCCTTTGGATTCATATAAACAAAATGCATGAGAAACGTGTTCCCTTTTATAACTGGCTTTTTTAACTTCACCTGAGTGTTTAGGAACTGTGAACCTGTGATCCGTGACTTTCTGTTTCACGTGGGTATAAATATGAGGTGACACAGAGGCTAAAATCCCATTCCCAAATTATTCATTCATCAACATGGGAAAGATTACAGAACACACAAATGAAGTGAGACAAAACTGTGTTGATATTTATAGAGCAGCGTAGGGTAGAAATAATATCTGCATGGTTCAACATGATTAAGAAGGTTAAAACAACTTGAGCTGGAATAAACACAAGTATGTTTTAAAACTTGTGGTATTAGCTGAAGAAGAGAGTCCACAAGAGAGGACTTGGGACCCTGGACGATCTGGGAAGTTTGTGCATTCTGGTTTCTTTGTGTTTTTCAGTCTCATCAAGCATTATAACTGTTATGTGAGAGGAGGTTGTAGGCACAAAGTACTAAATGCAAGAGGGCCAATAACTGTGCCCCATGTATATATTTTGTTTCAAGGGTTTATATTTTCTTCGAATAAAATCCCTTCAATTATCAGTGTGAGAGTAAGCTGATTAACCACAGATATTTTTCCCTCCATAACCCTTTTGTGCATATTAGCTAGCCAACAAGCATTAGCCAGCATTAAAGTTCTTACTATTACAGCGAAGACTACATTTGATCAGAAAATAACTAGGGAAATAGATAACCTCCTGCTAACCAAGACATCTACCAAAATTTACCACAAATTTACCGAAAATTTGTGGACTGTGCTTAAAAGTCAAATCAGGGCCAGGAAACCAACAAATGTCTTTGAACTTTACCAATTCTGACAAGAAGAGGGGTCAAATATCCAACCAGAATCCTGCCAGAAACTGGTTGATGGCTACCAAAAGCGTCTGCTGGAGGTGAAACTTGCTAAGGGACATTCAACTAAATATTAGGTGTACTGTATGTATATTTTTGGTCCTGTGTTGATTACAGAAAAACCCTGAATGAATTAAAACTTGTGAACCAAATTATTGTTTTTATTTTTAAATAAAGATGTAAGTTGTACAAACAGTCTGCCCCAGAAAAAGAACAGTTCAAATAAATGAATGAAAGCCCAACATTGCCATGACATTCAAGTTCATGATGAGTGTATGTAAACTTCCGACCACAACTGTATCTCACAAAGTATAATTAGACTACTTCCCATCAGTACAAGCGCTGCAGCAGCAGGTGCTGATTGTGGTTGTTAGTAGCAAGGACATTATCAGAATAATGTATCTAACTTGTTTTTCTTGTCTAATTCAAAAGCTCCTCCATGTGCACTACAGTCCAATCGCAATGCTCTGAGCATGCAGGCCTGCTGTCCAATCAGAACCAATCATCCTATAACAAGCCCAGCCCTTATATGAAATCCTTCAACATGCTGCAGAACTTTTAGAATTGTATCCAACAATAAATACTTTAATATAATCCACTAATAAATAAATCTTTCAATAATTCACAGTAAATTCTTGAATAAAGCACTGAAGTGATTAATAATTAATGCACTGAGGTACTTAATAATCGTTGATATATTTATGTAGGCTGTGTATTTATTGAAAAACAGATACTGAGCATATTAAGAGAACGAATGGCATGCTAGCAAACAAATGCTAGTTTACAACATGGAGTATTTATATTAGCTAGCTACCAAGACCTTGATCGTCATCAGTGATAGTGACTATTTGAGCTAAGAAGTAAACTGACAAGGAAAGAAAACTATGAAGACTGGACCTAAAAGTGGCCAGTGGAACAGAATGGAAAAAAACACACAGGTCCCTGAGTATGCCGACAAAAAAAAAAAAAAGGAAGGAGTTAATCTGCTACGTTGCTTCAATTCCAGAAGAGAAATAAGATTAAGCCCTGTGTTAAGATCATTCTGCCATGCTGACTGTCATGGTTCACTGAGTGGGCGTGGCTAAGACCATGAACAATTCATTTGTGTCCATTGGTGGTTTAAATATGTTGTTTGTTTTATATGTTGGATGTGATTTACTTAACTAATTCGGCCTTTCATTTATTCATTTGTTATTAATATTGTAATGTCTATATTTGGATGGTGAGATTTTTTTATTTTTTATTTGTGTTTCATTTAAACAAAAATGACCCTATGTCCTCAAATACAGCCTGGGTGAGGGCCGGACAGGGACATAATTTCAGGCCGGGAGTCTCACACTCGTCCAGGCCACCTCATTCACTCACAGCAAATTTTGAAACCACTGACAACCCTATTTTTTCTTTCCTAAATTCAATTTATTACACATAGTATGGTCATCCCATAAAAACACCACAAGTGCAAAGCTGCCAGTAACACTCTACTTTTCAATCACAAAAGTACATGAAATGCAGGAGAGGTAAACAAAAGACTTTTTGTCTATTTTTCATGTACCTGTCACTTCTTTACCATGTCTGCTGCTATGAACAGAACTGTCTCCACATTGTTGGAATCACAGAATCTAAATTTCTTTAAAGCATCACATTAGGGCAATGTGCGTGTTGTTGTCTTTTTTTTATTTTTTATTTTTTTATAAACACTTAAAAATACTTAAAATATCTGAGATTTAACCATAAAATATTTTCATACAAATATATTAAAGCGTATTTAATTTAAAGCTTGACCCTGAAGTGTGACCAGTGCAACAAAACTAGTGCCAGGTTGACTCTCTACACCTTATTGTGAAAAATAAATGTTTTTTTTTTCAACCTCACATGTGAGCGACATCATTTTCTAAATTGCCAAAATATCTGTTAATAGGACAATACTAACTGCATAATAACAATAACTATTTAGATAAATCCTAATATTGAACATGATGTTGCCTTTTATGTAAGTGTTTTTTTTTTGGTTTTGTTTTTTTGTCGTTGTTATTTGCCCTAGTTGTATTTGTAATTTCAACATTTCAAATAACAACATGGAGGGCTCCCTATATGTACTGTATGTAAATTTGGATATTTTTCTGCTAAATGGGTTAGTATTATAACTATACAGTAGATAATGCTGTCCTTTATCATATTTTTTGAGTGACGACAGTGATAGTGCTAATGTTTGCTAGTAGTGAAACTGTGGTTAATATTTGTTGAGCTAGGTTTGCGAACACAAAGCTACAGTATTTACAGATGAGACTGAGCTGCACTCGAACATTTTGATGCTTCTTTTTATAAACCGTTAGATGAACAGATTCATGATTTATTCTCAAATGCCGTATTCGGAAAGGATCGCTTGAGTGCATCGGACACGCGAGACCATAAAATAATAATGAATAAATAAATAAATTTGACAGCATTGCAGCGGGCCAAATCAGTCGTCAGATGGCCAGTGTGGGCCTGGCTTGGGTTAATAATAAGGTGCAAGAAAGTCTGAGGAAATTTTTTAAGTTTAGAGTTAAAAGAAGTGTAACTGATTGGTTGCCTGGTGGCACCTAGTGGTGTCTTATTGTATTACATTTTAAAAATGCCTCCTTTTCTTATGTTTCTAATCGTGATTCAATTGATGGTATCGTTATTTACTGGAATGTGTATCACAAACTGAGAATGTCTTTGACTGATCACTTCACTTTTAGAACACTTCCTTTTATGTTCCTGTAGTGATCAAGCCTGCTTGTCCTTTACCTGGGTCTCATTAAGTCTGGTTCAAGTGTGCACACTGTTGCATTATCATCCCGTAGTCCCACAGCAACTTTCATCCTGTACAAGATTATTGCAACTGCAACTGATACCCAGATTAGACATAAATGTATTGTGAATGCCTGTAAGTGTAAGATATAAAGATAGAAAAACTGGCTGAGACATGTGATGTGGGATAAAAGGGAAGGTAAATAAAGTGCATTTGCTGTGTACATTTTGGTTAGGTGTATATTCTCATGTCATGTGAATACAAAAATATCCATCCATCCATCCATTTTCTATACCGCGTATCCTTTTCCAGTTTCATTTTTACTGAATATTTCTGCTGGACATTTCTGCTGAACTAATCCGCGTATCCTACAGGGTCACGGGGAACCTGAAGCCTATCCCAGGGAGCATTGGGCACAAGGCAGGGTGGACCCTGGACAGGGTGCCAATCCATTGCAGGGCACAGTAACACATTCACACACCATACACTACAGACACTTTGGACATGCCAGTCAGTCTACCATGCATGTCTTTGGACTGGGGGAGGAAACCGGGGTACCCGGAGGAAACTCCCAAAGCACGGGGAGAATATGCAAACTCCACACACACAGGGCAGTGGCAGGAATCTAACCCCCAACGCTGGAGGTGTGAGGTGAACGTGCTAACCACTCAGCCCCCATGCGCCCCTGAATACAAACATATGATCTTTTCAAATCATATACTTTCAAATGTAGGCCTAGACTGGTTTGCCATTGAATATGGATATGTGACCATGATGAGAATAAAATCAAATGGAGCTTGTCTTGTGCATGTAGCCTTTATGTGGTTTACATGGTTCAGTCATGCTTCAGTGGGTTACATGGTTCAGTCCATTATCTAATTATGCAAATTAAATGCTTCACTGTGCATGGTGAATGGCTAAAGAAATAAAAGTGTACACACAATGGATATGAATATGATTGTGGTAGTGGGTGCTTATGTATTTCTTTTTTAGTTTGAAGGAGAGCTGTTCCTCTGCCCTGGCTTCTCAGTTCCTCCTGATCTGGACTACACTGGCTATCACAGTTATGTGGATGAGAGATTGCCAGAGGAAAATCCAAGTCTCTACGGTTTGCATCCCAATGCGGAGATCGAGTTTATGACCGGCACGTCCAACACTCTCTTTAACACCCTGTTAGAACTGCAGTGCCGAGACTCAGTGGGAGAGGAAGCAGCACAGAGTGTGGAGGAAAAGGTCGAAAACACTCATGTTTCCTGTTCCTACTGCATTGCTTTTAGTATCTATTTTCAAATAATCCAGTTTCAAATAAATCCAAATTATAATCACATTGTTAAATAAACGTGTTCTGACCTCAGGTGAAAAGTGTGCTTGATGACATTCTGGAGAAGCTGCCTGAGAAATACAGCATGTCTGAGCTGCTTACTAAAACCACAGAGCGCAGTCCATTGGTTCTGCTCTGTTTACAGGAGTGTGAGCGCATGAACCTGCTGATATCTGAGATCCACAGCTCTCTTACACAGCTGGACCTGGCCCTGAAGGTACCTCAATAACCTTTTGAAACAGACACTCTGGGCGTGGTGGGGGGGGGGGGGGGGGGGGGATGGTTTCTTACAGGATTCCAGTTTGAACCTTTTCTAAAAAACCCTCTGTAAGTAGGATTCTGTTTAGAACTGTCCCAGACTTCCTCCAGCAGGAACTGAAAGACCCCTTAAAGGTGCTAGATGTAACCTTTTATCTTGGAGTATACAGTAGGCATTCATTATTTGTGACATTTAGTGTGAGTGTACTTATCAGTGTCAACGGTTTATAGGTTAACAAGCATGATGTTGAAAAGCTAGTATAACATTTCTGATAGAATGTGTATACTGTCTTTTCTTTCTCTTAGGGTGAGTTAAGCATCTCTCCTGACATGGAGACTCTGCAGATGGCTCTTTACTACAACCGAGTTCCTGACAGCTGGAGCCGACTGACCCACCCCTCTACGAACACGCTGGCCCAGGGGTACACAGACTTCATCAACCTGTTAAATTTATATGGCAGAATGGGAGGAGAGAACGTTTCAGTTTCAGTATGGTGGGTTTTAAAGCTTTCCTCTACACTATGCTTACACCAGGTTCACTGATGTCCTCAGTCAGTGTCGAGAGCTGGACACCTGGACTCAAGACTTTGTGCTTCCGGCTGTGGTGTGGCTCTCAGGACTGTTCAGCCCACAATCTTTCCTGACCGGTAAACAAGTGACGCGCGCACACGTTTGTTTTACTATCCCTGCGAGGACCTTCTATTAGCATAATTATTAATGCAGCTAATTAATGCTATGCCTAGATTAAAAAAAAAAAAAAAAAAAGCAGTGACCTCCTCACAAGGTCAAACTTGTCAGATATTAGTAACCTTGTGAGGACATTTAATGCCCACTAAGGTATAACCCCTCTACACCCACCACATACATGTTGTGTATTATAACCTTAGCCTTAATCTGATTTTTATTTTTTATTTTTTTTAAATACAATTTAGGTTCAGTATTTTAAAACTAAAGCTGTACCGATTTAAATGTGATTGTAAAAAGTAAATATAATTCTTTAAAGTTATATTGTTTCTCTGTAAGTAGATTAGGTTATAAACGTAGAGGTACACAGGTAGTCTTTCACTGGAGAATCTTTAAATGTGGTTTTAGTTTCGGTTCAAACCAGATTTTAAAATGCTTGGGCTTTACTTCTTGTTGAGATATGCATAAACAACCAATTTGAAGTCCGTTAAACTGGTCATGTCAGAATTTGTGCCTGGGAAGGGTTTTCTCATGCTGCCACACAAAAAAAAAGCCCTCCCAAATCTCCAAATTGTTACGTATTCTTATCAGTGGAAGGACATTTGCTCATCCTAAAGTGCAAAAAAGTGCCTGCATATATACATACAGTACAAACACACATCAAGCTCCAGCCATGCCTGAGATGATCTTTTGTGTTCCAGCGATCATGCAGAGTATAGCACGTAAGAACAAGTGGCCACTTGACAAGATGGCTTTGTCCGTGGACGTGACTAAGAAAACAAAGGATGATTATGGCCACCCACCTCGAGAGGGTGCTTACGTTCATGGGCTCTATATGGAGGGTAAGTGAGACAGTCAGGCTATTTAATAAACCATGATGAGGCTCTGTGGAAGCTGATGTTGAATATGCTGTTTTGTGGGCAGGTGCTCGATGGGACATGTCAGCAGGGGTGCTGTCAGAGGCTGTGTTAAAGGACCTAACTCCGGCCATGCCAGTGCTGTATATCCGAGCGGTACCTGCTGACAAGCTGGAGCTGAAGAACACCTACGAATGCCCAGTGTACCAAACCAAACTCCGTGGTCCCACTTTCATCTGGAGCTTCCACCTCAAAACACGCCACCCACCTGTCAAGTGGGTGCAGGCAGGAGTGGCCCTGTTGCTAAACCCTGTTTGAGTGAACAGCCCACACTACTTTCTCTACATTACTACGAGGCACTTAAGTGCTTCTTAATAATTAATTGCACCATTGTCAAGCTGAAAAAGAAGGTATGGTTGATTTGAGAAAATTTTCTGATGAGAGGAGATGAAGTATGCTGTAATTTTAATTGAAGCAGTTTAACTCGCAGTATTTTTCTGGTCTACTCTATGTGATACGGTTTAATGTTATATACTCAATTAAGTGCCATTTATTAATAAAGAAAACTCCTTCAATTCTAATGAAATATTTGAATATTTGACATTCAGTGAATGAGTACAAAGCTAAGTTCTACAGCTAATACAATATAATATAATATAATATAATATAATATATAATATAATAGGATCATTAGCTTATGTGTGTGACATGTGGATTGTTTGTGCGATCTTCCCACAGTCTCTGAGGGTGTCAAGGCTCTTATTGAAAGGACAGGGAAATGATAGATCAGCAGAGCAGGCAGAGGAAATGATAGGTTTGAGTAGGCCGTACCGCAGCGCCTCTTCTCTCACTGAGCTGCAGCACACTCACAGCAGGCAGTAATGGCACAGCGGGGGGCTCTGTCACAGCATCTGGTCGGCCATTTAGGCTCCTGCTCCAGCTGAGACAAACAGTAAGCAAGATGACTGTTACAATGCGTATGGAATGTGCTTCCTCCTGTGGCCTCCTACAATCCCCGATGTGTCACTCACATAGGATTTTTTTTCTTCTTCTTGAGATTTCAGTACCCATTATAAGTGTTTCATTTCAACTGAGAGCTATAATAGACTTCTGTAATCCACTCAGGCAGTTAGCATGTGTGCTTAGAGAGTACCTTTTGAAGCCTGAAACCATTACCAAGACAGGGAAAATAAAGACATTCGTAAGCAGTGATGTAACAGTCCTAAGTTTTAATGTTGTTTTTTTGGTTGGTTTAAATTGATTTAAAAAAAAAAACAGGCATGAACACAAATGTATTGCTTTGCTGTGAATTAAAAACCTCAGAAAATGTATTGAATCTATTTACAATGTTTACACGTTTTTAAACATGCACATTTAGTACTGGTCATTCAACGGCACTGCCAAATCATAGAGACCAGGATGGTTTGAAACGTACCACACACACTGCATTTCTGAGGTGAAGACCTCCCTCCTCCTCCTCACTATACCGACTAATTCATACTGAACTAACCAGAGTTCCCGTTATTATATCTAAGATGTAAACGCACATGTAAGTTACAAGGAGTCTATAAATAAATGTGCTTCGTATAATGCTGCTCTGCACTCACAGTATAACCCTGATGCATGATGACTAAATCAGTAGTATTATGCTAAATTTGTGATGTATCTCATTAGATACAAATAACCAAAATCTCTGCTGATTTTTCGTGTTTTGATGTCGCAACCAGATGACTGGTTTGGCCGAAAAACGTAGCTACTGGTTACTTTTGTTGCTACTATTGCTAAGTCCTGAAAATAATCTAGATACAGCAAATACTGTTGTCTTCCGATTTGTCATTTATTGATTGTCTAAGGCTGGAAATAGTTTTCTGTGATCATTGCAAAGCATCACACATTCCTGTACAACCATTACGTTACCTCAGACCTGTGACTTAGGTTCAGGCTTGTTAATAAGAGACCAGTGTACTCCGACCTATCATTTGATTTGTAATACCTTCTTATTACCTTGGCTTGGGTAATAGCCATCCCAGATTCTTCAGTGCCATTTCACATTTATGTACTTGTAAAAAGCTAAAGGTCCTTGGCTCCTTGTGATTCTCTCCTACTCTGATCTGTGCAGTCTGCGAGGCTCGGTCTCTCCCCCTTGTGGCTGTCCATGTTACTACTGCCTCCTGTACAGTGTCTTGGCAATGTGAGAGGGATCATGGCATCAGCTCTTCTCTCATTAGTCACTGAAACACATTAATTAAGACACACAAACGTATGTGTCCTAGACCTTTGTCTCCAGTCTGTGTGAAAGCTCAAACAGAGTCTGCTGATTGTCGATGATGTGGAGATAGTTGATGTAGGCTTTGACATCAGGACTCTCCTTCTGGTTCAGCATGGTTCCTTAAAGATGGAAAGCACATATTAAGTGTCAACAAGTCAGTAGACACTCCTACTCATTCTGAGTCTTACTTAAGTTTACAGTAATGATTCAATCTATACTCATAATACCACTCAGTTGGGGCCCGATCACTGTTTATTGCATTTGTAGGACATCGTGTAAGTTTATATATAAGAAACTAAGTAGACTGACTTCTCATGTATTCTTCAAACCATGTTACAGTAACGTGGGCTTTCCAGCTGCTTGTTTTATGCCAATTTTGAAGCCTGAATAAAAATCCATCTAAACATGTCTATATCCTTCCTACCTTTTCCCCCTTATAATTCTTTCCCCTTCCTTTTCTAGCTTAATTGAATCCTCTTCCAGCATATATTAATTGAATACTTTGATTTTATACGCTTGTTCACTTGTAATTACTTGTAAAGTGACCTTCACAAAACATATAAATAAAGATTCTCCATGCATTTTCTGTACCGCTTATCTTACACATGGTTGCAGGGGAGCCTGGAGTCAATCCCAGTTAACTTAGGGCACAAGGTGGGACACACCCTGGACGGGGTGCCAACCCATCGTAGGGCACAATTGCATACAAGTTCACACACTACAGACAATTTGGAAATGTCAGTCAGCCTACAACGCATGTCTTTGGGAGGAAACCAGAGTACCTGGAGGAAACCTACGAAGCACAGGGAGAGCATGCAAACTCAGCACACACAGGGTGGAGGCAGGATTCAAACCACTAAGCCACCGTGCCCCCCAATGATGTTGTTGATGATGATTTATTATCATCAATTCATACATCTTGATTAACTTTAATCCTGGTCAAGGTTGTGGAAGATCTGTAGCTTAGCTCAAGAACAGGTGTGAGGCGGGAACACACCCAGAAGCATCCAATCAACCTACTTGCATGTATTTGGGAGCTGGGAGGAAATGGGAGAACCTGGAGAAAACCCATGTAGACACAGGGAGAACATGTGGAACTCGACAGTGACCTGAAGATAGCAATTGAGGCTCTGCAGCTGTGCCACCCTGCCTTATTATTATTATTATTGTTATTATGACAGCTAAATATAGCAACTTCAGACTGATGGCATTAAATGTCAGTCTCTCTGACTGTTTTTGACTGGCACTCTTCATTACATCACCTTTCCCACCTGTTGTTCCATCAGCATTCACTGATGGAAACACCGTGAATTCTAAATTATTTTGCTAAAATTCACTTAAAATTGGTCAAATATTCAGATTCAGCACTGATACTTACCCATGTGGTCTGTCTGACAGTGTCTTATGACCCGCACCATGTCTGCCATCATGTGCTGGAAGGTGGAGTTAAGAACAGTTTAGAAGCATCACGTCAGTATTAAGTGCATTCTGCTGAGGTCTGTGTAAATAAGTGAATGATTACAGGTTTGTCATTAACTAACTTACCAGCTTCTCAAAGTTGACCAGATTATCAAGAAACGTTTTGTTTCCCTCGTGAATGAATGTAATATCTAGCAGGAGACAAAAGGTTTGTTTAGGGCACCGAAGTCTATACCAGAGAGCAATATTTTATGCTAAAGGTGTGAGATGAAGGTTACGGAAGCACCTTTCAGTAGCAGAGGTAGGAAAGGTATTTTGGGAGACTTCATCTTCTTGAAGGCGTCCCTGTAGGCTTTGTGGTTAAAGGATGGGTCCTGAAAATACACAGTGTTATTTCTGTGTCATAAGCTATGTTTAGACATGTTTATGTACTCATTTATGTAAGTAAGTGATTGGTGGCATATTCCCTGCACATATGGCTTCACTCTGTACCACTGTCTAGCAACCGCAGAGGCTCTGCTATCATCATGTGAAGCTACTGAACATTTTACAGTTACTTACTGTCAGGCTCTCAAGCTCGGAGAACAACTTTTTGAATTTCCCAGGAACTTTCTAAAAAAAATACAAATTAAAAAAAGACAGGAAAATGGGGAGATTGTAAAATAATGAAATACAAGACCAATTTCAATTCTACAATGGAAGAGCACATGTGTAGGCATTGATTGTGAGATCTGCCTCCATACCTCCCACGTCTGAGTCAGTCGGCTGACGGCTGGAGTGTTCAAACCCATTATAATGGCAAAGAATGAGTTCAAGTTCCTCTGCGCTTTACAACTAGGAGTGAGAAACAGATGTGAAAATGTGTCAAGCATAAAAAGTATTCTTACATAAGACCTATAAGATAATATTATAGAGCATAATACTTCAGCTTCTTTCATGCATACCTTGACCTACTGCATCCGTACCGTATGTGCAATTAATATGAAATTAATCATTTATTATACAATAAAGAATGCTTCCGTCTAACTGAGTAATAAACAAATCGTGCTTATTTAAAACTCACACATAATTGAACTCTAAGGGCGGTATTAAACCTCGAGGTAAAACATATCATTTTGTAGAAGGCTTGAATTCGATTCAGTTGTATCTGTAGAGCACTTTTAACAATAGACATTGTCCCAAAGCCGCTTTACAGAAACATCAATTCAGGATATAGTATGCATGTATCCCTAATGAGCGAGCCAGATGCGACGGTGTCAAGGAGAAACTCCCCGAGACTCAACAGAATGAATTCTCAGTCAAAGCGGTGTGTAAACTAAGCTCTGAAGGTGTATGTGCTACAGATGTGGTAGATGGAGTTTGGTAGTGTGGTAGATGGATGTGGTAGTGTGTTGAATAACACTAGAGTTGTGAATTGGCGGTTTACTCACTGGGCTGCGATCTTGATGAACTTCTTAAAGAGCTGCACACGTTTGCAGAGCGTGGGGCACAGCAGCACTTCAGTCATCACCCACTGTTGCACCTCGTTGCAGCGCTGAAGCAGCAGCTCCAGCGCCACTGTGTGGCCAGAGCAAGAATCGCGGCTCAGTGTGAAATAAACCAGTTCTTGCTGTACGGACAAGGAAAAGACGGGTGACTCGTATTAGTCAATTATCTACTATTTAAGGATTAAGGGTTGATAAAGGGCTGATGTGATGCGGCAATTTTGCTAATTATATGTTTTATCCATTTATATAGTTACATAACATGTTGGGGAACATCTGCAAAACAAACTTAGTTATACAATATTAAGACCCAAGGAAAGTGGCTCCTTTTTTTGAGACTGTATCTTAAATGACATTCTGTCAAGTCAGTAAATCAGTACTTAGGATCTTAGAAATAAATAAGGAGTTATGTGTGTGTATGCGTGTGTGTGTGTGTGTGTGTGTCCAC
>NC_030416.2:13714067-13829067 GCF_001660625.3 Ictalurus punctatus | reverse complement strand
ACTATTGTTAGTCTCCTTATTCTTATTATTCTCCTGCTCATTCTACTTCTTATTCTTCATCTTATTATTATGAAGTCTTGAAGACTTTCCAGTGTCTGAAAACTTACGTTTAAAGCTTTACCCAGTACCTCCTACTCCACTGATTGAGTCTCCTGTTATTTCACAGACCTTGCACATGTATATAAATACTGAAGATATTGCACATGTACATACACAAATAGAACTCTAGCATATGTACATACACACAGATCTGTTTTACTGTTTCTATTATTTCTACTGTATGGGTATTTATGGAAATTATTTTCTTTCTTTCTTTGATGTTACTCCTCCTACTTGTGCTGCTGTGTCAATTTAAATTTCCCCTACAGGGGATCAATAAACGTACTTTACTCTGATCGATCTTATCTTACCTCTGACTGTTATAAAGCACTGGCACTGGAGCCTCCTTAGATAAATGTTAAATAAACATCTCCTCACAGAAAGCTTAGTAATTACACACATTTTTTAAAAATATATATGTTTATGTGGATTGTCCAAAATACTTGTATTTGGAAGTTATTACTATAGAAACAATAAAATATTAGAATGATGCTGCATCCCAATTCGCCTAGTATCCATCCTAAATAGTATACGAGATCAGAATTAGTGTGTCCCAAATAGCAGTATGTAGAAATGGGTATCCCAAAGGTACCCGGATGGTCTACTATTTCCGATTTTCAAAGTGTGGAACCCTGGACACTTTTTCAGCTAATATTTTGTCAATTATCAATCAATTATATAAGGAATAATGAAAGGAACGCTTAAATGCAACGAGGAGTTTGTTTACGGTGACAGCGCGTGTAACTAGGCAACAATGTTCTCTTCTGATACATGGTGTGTCAGTATGTCCCGGTACTTTTTCTTTGCATCCTCTTTTGCTACAAACTCAAACGTATGTGCTTTTGCTTCACAAAAAGAGTATAGAATTTTAGTGTAGTATAAGTAGGTGAATTGGGATTCAGCCTGAACACACTGATATAAACTTTGCAGCCGTACTACTGTCTGAGTCATGCTGTTTTTATTAATCTGACCATGTCAAATCAAGCATTCAACAGCTGTGTGGTATAAGACACTTTAACCGGTATAAACTCACAGATATATGAGAGCCATATGATCCTCAGTTAAGTGGCAAAATAATTTCTTACATAAATAACTAGCAACGTGCGAGATTTTAGTTTATGCACACAAGATGTGTAAGTGTATTCTATTTGAGGTTCTTATCAATAACCTTCTGAGGACTGACACACAGCCTGACTAGTCAGAGGAAATGGGTGTAGTAAGGCTCTCTCAAATAAACACAAAGCCACTGTGGAGCTGCCGACTGCCTGTTAGCTGAGAGCGATTGGCTGCGGATCAGCTGACAAGGCAGCGATTTGGTGTCGTGTTGGTAGAAAGGGGGCGGAGAGAATTTGGTGCAGCCAGAAAGGAGTGTAATATGTTCAATCCAGCAGAGGATTACGTCATCGTCAAGATCTATGAAAGCACTTTCAATGCATGTTGGAAACGAATGGGAAAAAAAAAAACAAATTCAAATCAGGATCACCGTTCATTTCTAGTAATGTACGATCGTTATTAAAACACACACGGTTTGCTTGGTTAGAATAAACAGACATGGAACAGTCCTGCTGATCTTCACCTGTGCTAATTTAAAAAAAACAAGAGCATGATTTAAATGTTTTAATAGTTTTAATGGACTTCCATGCTGAGTACAAATGTACAGGGGCTGAATGAGGACAGTCTGTCTTGTCTACACGCTGGATTAATGAAAAAAAAGAGAAAAAAAAAAGAGCGAATGAGTAGTGTTTTATTTTCTCATGCTATTTCTGTTTCTTGAGTGAAATTCTGCTTTCTTTCATTGTGTCTCCTGGACTACAGACATGGAGAGAATTCTGGAAATCTTCACATCTTGGCAAGTTTCATTGAGAGATGCTTCTCTTATAAAGAGTGTCATTTTTGTTCTTTTGATATATGAATAGGCCCACTTGTCCCCAATGCTGATGAAGAGGGACATGAATCTATTTCCAGTGCCACTGCTTTGCCGATAATTATGTAGTCAACACACAGAAACATCCCAACATCTGTCCTTATTTAGACTGGTATTAAACATGCCAGTCATGAATACAGGTCTACAGGAGGTGTCGTTTGGGTTCTACATACTAGCTCAGTGGATTGGAGAGCACCTACTGTCTGCGCTGCATGCGGAGAAGTTTCTGGAGCTCCTTCACCTCTTTCTCCAGAGTTGGGTATTCATATAGGTCATCCAGAACGTAGCGATACAGCGTCTGTAATAGTGAGACAAACCCCCCTTTAGGCGTGACTTGCAATCGATGGAAGTGGCATGCTGTTTGTTTAGCACTGTAACACTCATTTGGCAAATAATGCGAGACTGAAACCCCAAGCTACATTTACGTTTCAACATCACCTCACCTCATTAGCAAAGCCTGCTGTGTCTCCGGCACAAACAATTCTGAACGCTGAGAGCGCTGACATTTCCACACTGACTAACCACATTGATAGCTGTTACTGTACCTTCATAAATAGTTTGGTGTGTTCGCCCTCCTGCAGAGTGTCAGGACAGAGTGCGATCCACTGAGAAAGCACGTGCAGGACTTTGCGCTTCCTTAGCAGAGTCTCGTTCCCTTCTTCCTTCGTCCTTCCTCGCTTCAAACAATAGGTGGGCGACAGAACAGTTAAGGCATCAAAGCAGAAAGGTGTCACAAAGCTTCTAGGTGCTTCTACACAAACGCAAACAAGGATTTGGAAGAGCCTGAGGGTACATACTGTGTACTGCACTACTGAGACGAGTGCAGTTTTAATTGCATGCTTTCTGGAAGTGGGGAAAGCCTGCAAGATAAACTATGCGTCATTAGATATGCACACGGTGTCTCAGACAGAAACCCCATGCACTCTAATTAGATATGCAAATAGTGTTTAAACAAGACTGCTTCCATTAATATACTCAGAACCTAGAGCATAAGAGTAAAGGCAGCTACGGTGATTCGCGTATTAGGATAAGAAAAGGATATTGTCCGAGAAGCGCTTGGCAAAGGTCACTGGTAGACATGAACACTGGATAAGTCAGCAAAAAGTCATCAAGAAGACGCTCTGAAAATAAACCAAACATACACAGAACAAATACCTGTTAAACAGCAAACTCCATACTGCTGAACACTGAAAACCCCAACAAGTTCACTGTACTCAACTGACTAAGTAAACTCGCTCCCTCAATATAATTGTGTAATGGGGTCCCCTAAAACTTGTATATTTAAGTTCACTTAACGTGGCGTTCGTATAATATACTTAATCAAGTTCACTTAACGTGGCGTTCGTATAATATACTAATCAAGTTCACTTAACGTGGCGTTCATATAGTGTGCTTAAATGAATAAGTTCACTTAACTTGGTGCTCATATAGTGTGCTTAAATAATTAAGTTCACTTAACATGGCATTCATATAGTGTATTTTATAGTTTACTGAACGCGAATCTAACTCAGGTATAGGGAACCTGTGTCCTTAAATAATTAAGTTCACTTAACTTGGTGTTCTTCAATACAGGGTGTCCCAAAAGTCTCCACACATAGGGTAAATTAACACTTTTAGCAAAAAAAAACAAAAAAACAAAAAAACAAAAAAAAAAAAAAAAAAAAACCCTTTATTTACAAAGCATCTTTCATATGACTGCCATTTCTTTGTAAACACACACACACACACACACACACACACACACACACACACACACACACACACACACACCTCTCCTACTCATGATGAACTCTTGAACTTCACTACACCGGTACCGTCAATAGACGAGATGAAGAGGACCTCTTTTTATAATTATCTACCAATCAGTGCATTAGTTCTCTTGTTGCCAGGTGGAACTCCTTTCATGGCCAATCACATCAAAGAACATCCAGAGTGAGCTATTTTAATAAATCATGATTTTCATAACACTTGAAATCTTGTTTATGTATTTTGTAAGTAAACAAGTTAAAGAAACTTTGATTTGTGATTTATGGGGATTTTTTGGGTCCAAAACATGACATTTTACGTAATGTTTAGTCATGATTACTTAACTGTTTAAGTATGTAAAGCTTGAATCCTACAGCACGGGCATGTATACACAGCGCTCTCTATAAGATTCTGTCACTGTTTATATTTTTACAAGATAAATGATAAGCAATTTAAGACTGAAGCTATTATTTCTCTTTTTTTTGTAATAAGCAGAGGAAGACTAGCACATGCTTTTATTTTCATCTCTCTTCGTTTCGTTGCTCTTTTCTGTTTCACAGTATTAATCAAAGACTGCTCCATACAAGAACGCAGCCTGAATGTGTGGCTGCTTTGTGCCTGGAAGGATGAGCCCTTCTTCAGCAGTGACTCTGAGTCAGACTGAGGCTTTGTTTAGTCTCGCAAAGCCAGAAGTGATCTCGATCAAGAATGCATGCCTGGAGATGCTAAGGAGAAAGTCTGGCTTAAGGGTGGATGGAATAAAATCAGAATCAAGGCAACAAACTGAGTTTTAAATTTAGAAGTCAATAAGTCTCGTGAAGGCGGAGCTTAAAGTAAGAGCGGCAATAGGGAAAAACGTATTCTTGTCAGCGACGTCTGATTGTTAGCAAGCGTACAGTACCATGGATGTAGACCCTGCTGGATAGATGAAAAGTCATCAGATAAGAACCCAGTGAAGCATGCATCTGTGTGCTGCAAGGACAGATAACAGATTATATGCCGTAAAAACAGGCATTATCTGCTTTGCAGACTCGCTTGAGATGCTGTTACTCCTCTGGATGCTCAAAGTACGTGGACTACAGGAAATTAGAATGGGTTTAAGAGGGAAAGCGTTTAGGCATGGCAGTGTTTGTTCTTGTCCTTGCAATGTCTCCAGCCCCCACAAGACTAAAGCGTCTTTAATTTCACAAAGCTTTACAGGCCATTGTGAATTACTCACTAACACCAAAACTAAGAGGAACATAGCATTGTAAGCAAACATTTTATTGATGTTCCTGCTTTGTGTCTTTCTTCATGAGGTTATGAGGCACCTTCTAGTGCAGTGTTGAGGTTTATAAAAAAAAATTAAAAAAAAGGAGAGACACACAGTGGTCAGTTTATCCTGGAAAGCTGCAACAAAAAAAAAAAACAACAACAAAAAAAAAAAAACCATGAAGGTATGAAGCTGCAATATATATTATATATATATATGATATATTTGACACCATGACACTTGTATCAATGCCACAGATACAACAGTAATAAATAAATATAACGGTTTGAGTAGTTTCTGATCCAAGCAAACCCCATGTACCTAATGGATCCATTGGGTGGAGTGTATGAATAGTTGTTCACATTTGAAGACTTTTAATATGGCTGACCTGTGCACTGATCTCTCCCTGCCACCACATCATCAGTCTACCTCTCCTGGGTAATGACTCCTCTCAACCTTGCTCAGCTTTAATTTGCTCCTCTGGACTTTTAGCATACTCCAACACATTCATCCATCCATCAGTCCACCCACCCATCAATACCCCACACTATACAGATCCATTAGGACGAGAAAGCACATGTGCTCTCAAATCATTCAGTGCGTGTTCTTTTCCCTTCCCCAAGAAACCTGCAAGAAACTCAATAATTGAAAGTGAAAGGCAGCTGGATAAATGTGCTGACACGAACATGCTACACACATTACATACAGCTTACATGGTGTATAGCCTCGGATAAGATGTACCGTATGATTTTCAGTAAATACGTAAGTATGAAACAAGCTGAACATGCCACGTGTCTATGGCTCGCCTTTCTTATTTTCACATAAATCTCTTATTTCTTATAATTCTCATAAAATATGAATATGAAAGACAAAAAAATTTTCAACAAACAAAAAAGTATATTATTCTAATCCCTCTTGCTGCAGAGATGAATTTGTATTTCTGCTGTAATTAGTTTATAAAATGTTCTGCTTATTGCCATTTATGTTCATTTTCTATCTGGCAAAAACATTTAACAATGAAGAACAAAAATATCTATCTTTTAATCTAATATTAAGATGAGTAACAACAACAACAACAAGAACAACAACAACTATACTACTTCTACTACTACTACTACTACTACTACTACTACTACTACTACTACTACTAATAATAATAATAATGTTAATAAAAAGTTCTTACTACCAGACAATAAAAATCTAAGGTGTAAAACTACCAGCAAAAACAAAAAGTAATAATAATAATAATCAGCATAATCATCATCATACAGTACACACACATACATACACACAAACTTTGTGACTGTTTACTCTTTTTAAACATTGCAAAAGACCATTATTTTGAATTTCATGAAACAATACATATCTGAGGGTAAAATTTATCACATAGAATTTACATACCCCACAGTAATCAGTCTCTGTAAAATTAACAACCTTAAGACTTAACAACCGCTTTTCACCCAACTTTATATTATATATATATATATATATATATATATATATATATATATATATATATATATATATATATATATATATATATATATATATAAACACACACTAATCTGCTAATAAATGTTGTCACTGCTGAATTGCACATTTTGCAAGCTGGTATATTTTCTTATTATTCTGCAATATTCAATCCAATGTTATTATCTCTCGCCATTAAATTTTGTTGTTCATGATTTAACGTAGTTCTAGTGGATCCCTGTAACATAGTGTATCATTTTACATAAGTAAATATTGGATTGAAGAATAAGATCTGAGGGAGTCGGACGCTTACTGTACTACTTCAATTAAAGTTCAGCTGATTAAGCAGGCTATTGTACAAAAAATTCAGCTGATTATGCAGAGTCTTCAATTAAAATTAGGCTGATTGTGCAGGTCATTATAACACTGAGTGAATAAATGAAGTAGAGAGAGAGAGAGAGAGAGAGAGAGAGAGAGAGAGAGAGAGAGAATAATCAAACATGCATGGTTCTATAGTGAAGGTGACAGAGAGTGTGCTCTTCCTTAAGCTGCAAATCCTATTAGGCACACTCTGTTCGTTGGTTGATATGTGTGTATGGCATGTTGGTGGTATTGTAAATTCCACTTTAATTTCACACTCACTTCCCGAGCTTTGTGTTTGCATTCAGCTCCAGTGAATCCCTCACACAATTATGATAATCTGCAGAGCAAAGCTGTCTGCAGCCTGTGGTGCTGCCTCGTACAGGCACATAATATTCTAAATGACATCACACACAACACTATATCTATATATCTAATTATATATATAAAAAAAAATATATATATATATATATATATATATATATATATATATATATATATATATATATATATATATATATATATATATATATATTATATATATATACACACACACACACACACACAGTATCAACCCTCACATTTTTGTAAATATTTGATTATATCTTTTCATGTGACAACACTGAAGAAATGACACTTTGCTACAATGTAAAGTAGTGAGTGTACAGCTTGTGTAACAGTGTAAATTTGATGTCCCCTCAAAATAACTCAACACACAGCCATTTATGTCTAAACTGCTGGCAACAAAAGTGAGTACACCCCTAAGTGAAAATGTCCAAATTGGGCCCAAAGTGTCAATATTTTGTGTGGCCACCATTATTTCCCAGCACTGCCTTAACCCTCTTGGGCATGGAGTTCAGCAGAGCTTCACAGGTTGCACTGGAGTCCTCTTCCACTCCTCCATGACGACATCACAGAGCTGGTGGATGTTAGAGAACTTGTGCTCCTCAACCTTCCTTTTGAGGATGTCCCACAGATGCTCAATAGGGTTTGGAGACATGCTTGGCCAGTCCATCACCCTCAGCTTCTTTAGCAAGGCAAAAGTTGTTATCATACAGGAATACTGCCCTGCGGCCAGTTGGAGGTTGGAGAATACATGGCAAGGGATCTGAGACCATTCCTCCATACAGTTTCTCTCCAGATCCTTCACATTTCGAGGTCCACACTGGTGGACTCTCCTCTTCAGTTCACACCACAGGTTTTCTATGGGTTTCGATTCAGGGGACTGGGATGGCCATGGCAGGACCTTGATTTTGTGGTTAGTAAACCGTTTTTGTGTTGATTTTGATGCATGTTTTGGATCATTGTCCAACTGGAAAATCCAACCATGGCCAATTTTAAACTTTCTGGCGAGGCAGTCAGGTTTTCATTTAATATCTGTTGCTATTTGATAGAGTCCATGATGCCAGGTATCCTAACAAAATGTCCAGGTCCGTTGGCAGAAAAACAGCCCCAAAACATAAAAACAAAAAGAGCCACCACCATATTTAACCATGGGCATGAGGGACTTTTCCATATGGCTACCTCTCTGTGTGCACCAAAACCACCTCTGGTGTTAATTGACAAAAAGCTCTATTTTGGTTTCATCTGACCATAGAACCCGATCCCAGTAGTCTCTGGCAAACTGAAGATGCTTGAGTTTGTTTTTGGATGAGAGTAGAGGCTTTTTTCTTGAAACCCTTACAAACAACTTGTGGTGATGTAGATGACTTCATTGTAGTTTTGGAGACTTTCTGGTCCCAAGACGCTAACGTCTGCAATTATCCAGCTGTGATCCTTGGAGATTTTTTGGCCACTCGAACCATCTTCTTCACAGTGCGTTGAGACAATATAGGCACATCCTCTTCCAAGTTCATAACATTCATAACATCCATAACATTAATTATTGCCCTGATGGTGGAAATAGGCATTTTCAATGCTTGTGCTATTTTTTTATAGCCACTTCCCATTTTGTGAAGCTCAACAACCTTTTGCCGCACATCACAGCTATATTCCTTGGTCTTACCCATTGTTATGAATGACTAAGGGAATTTGGCTTGTGTGTTACCTCATATTTATACCCCTGTGAAACAGGAAGTCAGGGTTAAACAATTTTGCAATTGTTTGATATCCATGAGAGCAGAGTATTTTTGTGATTTAATTTTTTATTATTATTATTATTATTATTATTTTTTTTTTTTACAAAAGCTCAAAAGGTTAAACAATAGTCAATAAAGACAATTTTTCACAGTCTTCTTTGATCATATTTACCAAGGCTGCTAATATTAGTGGAAGCACTGTGTGTGTATATAAACACACACAGACACACACACACACACACACACACACTCAGACGGTACCTATACATGAGATGTATGCTTATCTCACGCACAGCTTGACAGCTTGGTTCTTTCAAATTCAAATCATTTCTACATTTCCATGTTACACTATTTATCCATAATTTCCATAACATTTAATGCTTATAATTCATCATCCAGATGAAACCTGAATCGAGTTACATCCTGATCCACACCCAATTTCCTCTTTGCACAGGCCATTTTGCTGGATATAGATCACTGTGTGCTGCTCTGTGCTTCACCCAGCTCTCTTGCTCTGCCTCATTACTCCAGCATGTGCTCATTTCAGTGGAATTATAATGAATTTTTAATAATCGTAGAGATTAAGGTGGTCACTGGGGAAAACAGCTAAACCTTTCAGAGCTCTTACAAAGTGGAAAAACAGTAACAGTAATGCATTAAGGGGCAAATTCACGGGACTCTCAGACAGATATCGGAATGCGACACTGATTTTAGATACTGATTCAGATTCACGTGGCCTTGAGTGACACGATTCTTTTTTCTTTCTTATTCTGCAAGGACGGGTACTGATCTCAGTCAAGATACAATAACACTAATCTCAATTCAAACTGAAATAACATATGCGCTTGAATTCTATGCTTACATGCTTGTTTTAATCCACATCAGCAATCAGCATCTCCTGACTCATTATGCACATTGCATCTTTTTTTCCCACTTGGCAATAAAGACTAAACTCCCAAGAATCCATTAAAATCCACCTCCATGTTCTACACTGAGAACTACAATGATGTGATGATTGTGATTATCTACAAAGTGACTCTGTGGCCTAGCTGCAGGACAGAGTGTATGTACGTTACTAACACTCGCAACACCAACATAGGGAATCAAAATAAACATGAATAATCCAGTTGCTCACTGCCTCGCTGTCTTACATCAAGTGAACTCTGATGTAATTACACCTGGACCCCCATATCTGATTAACATGCATAACTTTCTGCTCTACTCCTGCTGGGTGTGAGCAAGGTATGAAAACGAGACACATGTGGTGTGAACTGGACTCATTACAATAGGCTCACACGTGTCATGTCCAATGCATGTCCTAGCTACAAATTCCTTCTGGACAATTAAGCTCCCCAGACAAAAAATCTGTCACATCCACCAATAGCAGATTGTATTATGTGTATAATGTCAACAGGGAGTGCACTTGGGTGAATGCAACTTAGTATGGAATCTGGTCAATTTATTGGCCAGACTATAAAGTTGCCTTTTGTTCTTTATTTCCAAACAGAACATGAGTTACTCTCCCAAATTTTGGGGGGCAAATCTGTGTATGTGACTTGTTTGAAGAATGGGGGGGGGGGGGGGGGGGGGGGGGTCACCTCTCGATTTTCAATTCAACTCTAGTTGAATTGCATACAGTCAGTGGAACACTAGTGGTGTCCTTACCTGAAAGGAAACAGAGGTGTAATCACGCACCAGGAAAGAAATTACATTAGAAATTAGTAAAGAAACTACACTTAAGGCTAATTCTTCTGGGGACATTAATTGTATGATATAGTAATTATGTTTTTGCCATTCTTAATTAATCAAGATTCTCTAAAATTAGCTAGTTAGTATTTATTGCATAAAAGTGTATTTAAAGGGGGTCCAAACATCTGAGACCACTAAAGAAAATGCTTCTATTTTTGCAAGTTTACAAATTTTATACGAAATGTTTAATTACAAATGATTTGATTAATAATAACTTGACTGAAAAGTACCATTTTATAGAATATTTACATGAATTTGAAAATATCTGACCTTTAAATGTCACAAAAATTTAAACAGTGACCAACAAATCGTACAGAATCGTAAATGCTGAATATTCAAGATTTTGGACATTTTCTTTTCTCCATATTACTTGGTTAAACTTTCTGTTTATTTCCAGTTATAAATGGAAAAAAAAAAGCAACAGAATTTCAAATGTGGTCTCAGACTTTTGGACCCCACTGTATATTCAGAATTTTTTAGATCCACTCAATTACTGTATCTAAAAAACATACAGATTTACTGATAAAGTAAATCTAATTGTGTGTTAATTTAATCTAATGATTTTGTTCCTAATCCAGCTGAATCTTAGCAATTATCAAGCCAATATTAGCCAACACTGCAATATTTAGCAGCACTACGAAGAAGACTAAGGTTCTAATACTGTTTAAATATCATTAGATACTACAACTGACCGCAGCTAAAATGTAATATTCTTTAATAGTTTAAAAAATAAATTAAAGAAAAAGTATTCCTTTCACTCAACAAATTGCTCTGAAGATGCAACAATTCTGGACAGCAACAGCACAAAATCTGGAAATAGCAAAAAAAAAAAAAAAAAAACCCAGCAGGACATAAGGAGCACTGGAGGCTGACAGAGTGATGATGAAGGTAAGGCTCAGAGGGACTGAGACATTTTTGAAGCACAGGTATGTCTGGTCACTGACGAAAAATCTACCACATGTAGCACATGCTCACTTACAATACCTCTAGTTTTAGATTTTACTTAAATGATTTCTAGTTTCCCAGCAGATAATGTGCTTGTGCTTGTGCATGTGTGTGTGTGTGTGTGTGTGTGTGTGTGTGTGTGTAATCAGTGACTCGTCTGACCTAAGCATTTCATTACTTTCTACTGTCATCCATATGGACCTGGACTACTGCTGTTCATTGACTGCTGCTCACCAATTATCTTCAGCAGGCCTTGAGCAGCAGCCATCCAACCTGAGCTCTGCTGCTATGGTGACTGAATATATTACAGGAGGATAAAGGATATGTTGTAGCAGCATCTCAGCCCACAATAAAGCAAACACTCCTTTATACAGAGACTGTAAATCCAGATCTCCAATTCGCACAAGATTTGTCGATTTGTAGATGCTCTGGCTGTCTGTCATATAGTCATCACAATTTGGCCCTTATCGAAGGTGCTCAGATCGTTACGTCTGCCCATTTTTCCTGCTTCCAACACATCAACTTCGAGAACTGCCTGTTCACATTTTGACTAATATATCCAAACCCTTGACAGATGCCACTGTAACTAGATAATCAAATGTTATTCACGTCACCTGTCAGTGGTTTTAATGTTATGGCTGATACTCACCATCCACTTTAATAGGAACACCTGTACACCTGGTGAGCAGAAAAGCATCTCAACATGTACAAAACACCAAGCTACAACATCAGAAGACCACAACTGGGTTCCACTCCTGTCAGCCAAGAACAGGAATCTAAAGCGATCAGACTCACCCAACCTGAACAATTGAAGATTTGGGGGGGGGGGGGGGGGGACCACCTGGTCTTTTTCCAGTCTTCAACTGTCCAGCTTTGGGTGAGTCTGTGCCCATGATAGCATTAGAGTCTCGTTCTTGATCACACTTTTTCTCCATTCTGATGTTTGATGTGAACATTAACCATTAACTGAGGACCTTGACCTATATCTGCATGATTTTATGCACTGTGCTACTGCCACATGACTGGCTTATTAGTAAACTGCATGAGTGTTCAGGTGTACCTATTAAAGTGGTAAGTGAGTGCATGTGTGTGTATATATTGAAATTGTGATCCATGATCAAGCAAGACATGGACCACCAGTGAAAGAATTTTCGTTCGTGTATTTCTGTGCCGCTCTTAGCTTCTGAGTATTTTGTGCTGTTGTGTTGTAATGTGGACCATGTTGACTGAAAGATACGCTTCACCAGGAGGACCACAACACCATCGCTCCACTACAAGTCAATCGATGCCTGCAAACCCTCCTGTGCACCTTTACCCAACATATTCCTTTGAACACAATCCAGTTTGTGTGCAAGATCATGAACAGTGACAAGCATGTGAGCTGATTGATTCTCAAAAGCACATCCTCAGCTGTGTGAAATCAATACTCCTGTACAAGCACACAGAATGACAATCACACGCAATAGTAATGCCGATCCTCTCATTCCTCCGTCAGTCAACTGCTAATACGGAACAATTCTGTCTCTCTACACCTTCAACATCCAACACTAAGAACTCATTTGAAATAAGATATCCCGGACATATTCCAATATAATCCAAAAGCAATAGAGGTGCCATGAATCTATTCTATTCCACACCACAATCTCTAAATCGTGCATATAAAACCCTGTTAGATGTGAAAATGAGCTCATTAGGCACGTACGAGTGGAATCAGTTCTTCTGACTATTCATAAATTACCTCAGTCTTTCTCCCACACACACACACACACACACACACACACACACACACACACACACACACACACACACACACACACACACACACTCTCTAGCAACACCAAAACTGAGATATAAATAAATGGAAAAAAAAAATACATGCAACTGATGAGGTGGCACACTAATCTAATACACGCAAACACTGCATCATGCACACAGTTCACACAGATACACAACATTCCATACATTACCACATACCACACTACTGACCATATGATTTGGCTAATCTGGACATTTGGTTATATCAATTAAAAGTGTAATGTGGGGGAGAATGTGACAGTTCCTGTAACAGCAGTCAAGGATGAATCATCAGCAGCCATAAAGCACTTAAATAGAGAGAGCAGCAGCCACAGAGACTCAATTTGACAGACAGAGAGAGAGAGAGAGAGAGAGAGAGAGAGAGAGATCGAGAGAGAGAAAATGCAACAGCGATTACATTGATGGCTTTAATGAGGTTAGCACTCACTCAGCTGAACTGATGCTGAGTCTAGCACAGTCATACAAGCTAAAGTGAGCTCATTCTTTCTACATGGAAAAAAATCATGCACATGCACATTAATATAATAAATAAGGAATAAAGCACTTATTGTTGTTATTGGAAAATAACTAACAACATGTTAACACCCTGAAGAGGATTCTTTTCCATTAACAGCACATCCTGAAGTGTTTTATTCCTCTTACATTAAAGCAATTTACCTATGACCTTTTATGAACTCGAGAACGATACGTCGTGGGTTTTTAAAAATGTTTTATCCATATATAGTAATGTTCAATGTTGTGGACCATCTGAGAAACAGGATCAATCCTGTTATCACTGATGTTACAGCAGCTATAAACATTCATCCCCTAACCAGTCTTTTTCTTTCTCTCTCTCTCTCTCACTCTCCCTCTCAGTTAACAAGGCAATAAAACACAGCATGTCATGTTACTGAGAAACCACAAAGTCCTCTGTCCTGAAAACTCTCCTGAGGCAGAAAACGTAGAGTAACACCGTGCTGACACTGAAGACTCGTTCCAAAGAAATCCTCACCGTGTCAACAATTTAGTCTGTTTCGATGAATGTCCACCATACAAGTCCTTGTGTAAGTTGCTACTATATAGAAACGATACCGTATTAGAACGAACACATTAATATAAAGCTGTGATTCGTCTTGAAGCTGAGACTACTCCCAGAGTTTCTGACCAATCAGATATGGTGTGGTATACAACACCATAATTATTTGTTCCATTCATGTGTCATTATGAAGATATGATAAACAATAGGTGTAATAACTAACAATAACAAAAGTAACTAAGAATTGCATTATTATTATTATTATTATTATTATTATTATTATTAATAGTAGTAGTAGTATTATATTTCCTATAATTATGTGTCCACGTATCTGTGTGTTCCTCAGTTATGTTAAGCCCATGTCTAAAGAGTTTAAACTACACCGTAACTGGGCTTGTCTAGAGAGGACAGGAATTAAAACATCACCACAGGGAAACAAGGTGATCAGCAGAACTGACACACATGGACTCGGTCAACTCTTCTTTTTCATTAACTTCAGCAGTTCAATATTCAAGTACTTTAAATGCACACCATACAATATAGACATATATTGGATATAGAGCTATGTTTTTGAACATACGAGTCAACATGTGAGTCAAGTACGACTTGAGATTTAGTCCCAAACTTGAGTCCCCATTTCTCCTGGAGGAATCCCAAAATTTGCCTGTACATGTATGAAAGAGCCAGTTTAAATGCTCAGCTTATGTGAAACAATATTATAACAGCTTGGAATGTAATAATAATAGAAAAGAAATTAATAACTATATTTCACAAAGTGCAAAGAAACATTTATTGAACGTTTCTGTTTTAATTTTACTTAAAATCTAAATCTGGTACATGCGGAAAAATGATCATTTAGGCTGAAGGAGACAAGGTGACAAAACAGGATTGTAATCTCATGACAAACATTAACTCTGCTCTGTAAAACTTGCTTTCACTAAAGAGCTGGTGAAATCCTCCTTTAAGACATACACCCTTCTCACAAGATTTCCAGCTAATAATGCAATGTTCGGTTAACCCTTTAAACTCCGAGGAGCTGTCAGCAGATTCTGTAGGACTTCTCCACAGCCTAATAGTTACACCGCAGCTAGATAAAAAATATTACGTTAAATAACTAAATATAAAGCTGAGACCTAGCGCCAGTAGTGCAGTACATGTACGACTGCTGGTCTTTTAACCACACATGTGAGACACTACTCGTATTCTGCCCAGAGATACACTTGGGACTCATCAAACAATAGCAATCCTCGCTCTGTTGACATTTTATATGCGCACACTCCTCATTTGTAAACTAAGCAAAAGTAAACTGAGAGCAATTAAAACTGAGCGTAATGTTCCATCTGGCTAAAAACAGCAACGTGCTCTCTAGGGTAAAGTGTGAGATGAGAGCCCACCTGTCTCTCTTGCTTGAGGGCTCCCGCTGTCCTCGTCCAGCGTCAGGTGGCTCAGCAGGTGTTCCAGAACCTTCTCTGGGCTGGCAGGCATGCTGGCGTACCTGTGAGACAGAGGTAAGTCACTGGATGAGTCTTCCTCCTCAATGGAGGACAGTGAGCGGCTGCTGCTGCACCACTCTTCGTCCTCCGTGCCCTCCTCGTCGATGTAGCGGAAGTATGGTACGTCGAAGGTGGGTACCGTCACCCGGTCACCGCTGCTGCTGTCCGAGCCGCCGTCCTCGTCCTCGTCTTCCTCCTGCTCCACCAGCGCCGCCAGCATCACCCTGCCCTCCAGCGGACGCTTGCTGCCCATGCTAGCACCGGCACTTACCTACCACATTGACTCGGGAGCTCCGGAGTGCCTGCTGAACCCTGAGGACAAGCTGCAAGCCCTGTGCTGCTTACCAACTTCAGTGTAAAGTGCTCAGTGTGAGAGAGCCAGTGGAAATGCAGCACATACTCAGTGAATGGGTGTTCGCTTTGTGTGGAGAAAGAGAGAGAGAGAATGAATGAAGGGAAGAGAAGAGACTGAAAGAGTGATGGGAGTGAAGAAGAGAGAAAGAGAAAGGGAGAGTGTGGAAGAAAGGGAAAGAGTGTGCACTCACGAGCCTGTACACACCCGTGTGTGTGTGTTCATGCAGCTCACCTCCTGGCATGAGAGGAGGGGGAGGAGGAGGAGGAGGAGGAGGGTGCTTGCTCTGACGTAGTCCTCTGAAGCAGCAGCATCTCTCGGCTCCTTTCTCTCACACACACACGGACTGCTGCGTCACCGAGGGGCTGAGGAGAGAGAGAGAGAGAGAGAGAGAGAGAGAGAGAGAGAGAGAGAGAGAGAGAGAGAGAGGGGGTGAGAGGGAGGGAGGTGGAGTGTATCACCAAGGAGATTCCCTTTTCCTCCTGATTTCCATCAATATATACCCCCCTCCAAATCCCCAAATTACACCAGCCACATCAAGCAGTTTTTTATTGTATCATCCGGCGACACAATTCAGGCCTCCGCATTCATATTCATGCACGGTTTTATGCATATTTTAATGGAGTTCATTAGCAAAAGTGTCAGTTAATCACTGTAGTCTGGCTTCAGTTTGTAGTGTCATGCACTGTGCAGTTTTCTAAGCTCTGTGTGTGTGTGTGTGTGTGTGTGTGTGTGTGTGTGTGTGTGTGTGTGTGTGTGTGTGTGAGAGAGAGAGAGAGAGCATATATCAGAGGCGGTGCCTTTAGAACAAAGGAATCAGGAGGTGTATGGGTCATGCTATAACTCTGCCACCTCATCACTTGGATGTTATCAATCTTACACACTCGTATAATCCGTAAAGCATTGGTCACACACAACAATATGACAAATATGGGAGGACCTCTTTATGGTAATTCTTCTCTGCTGTGCCCTATGCTGAAGAAATTGCTAGGAAGTGCTGTGCCTTGGGGCAATATCTAATCTATTCTGCTCCTAGCCAAGTCCTGTGTGGTTGAGCATGATTCTATAGCAGGGAGAGGACTGTTTATATCAAACCTTAACCAGTGTGGTTTAGTTCATGAGATTACTGCATTGTACAGCACAGTAACTGGTTTGTTATAGTGCTGCACTAGAAACCTTATTCAGCTGGGTGTGTAAATGTGGGTGTGCTGGTACTGGGGACAAAGAGGAAATTATTTCTTACACAACTGCATTATCAGGCCCAGTATTAAAACTGATGGTCATTGATGCACCAGTGTGTGTGTGTGTGTGTGTGTGTATATATATATATTTGCATTTTAATGTGTTATTGTTTCCCGCATCCTGCTCAGGAACCATAGTTGCCCTTCAGTCAATTTTAGTGTGTGTGGTTGGTGTATGTACATGTGGTGTGTGTATGTATGTATATATGTGTGGTGTGTGTGCGTGTGTCTATGTATGTAAATATGTGTGTGTGTCTACGTATTTACATATACATATACACACACACACACACATACATACATATACACATATATATATATATATATATATATATATATATATATATATATATATATATATATATATATATATATATATATACACACATATATGTGCATGTGTGTGTGTACAAAGAAATGGCAGTCATTTGAAAGATGCTTTGTAAATAAAGTTTCTTTATTTTGCTAAAAAGTGTTCATTTCCCCGATGTGTGAAGACTTTTGGGGCACCCTGTATTGAAGTACACCTGAAATGAACACCAAGTTGAGTGAACTTAATTATTTAAGGACACAGGTTCCCGTGTGTGTGTGTGTGTGTGTGTGTGTGTGTGTGTGTATATATGTGTGGTGTGTTTGTGTCTATGTACGTACATGTGTATGTGTGTGTGTGTGTGTGTGTGCACGTATAATTAAGCAGGCAGATAGGCTGGAAGACCTTGCACTTTTCTGCCCTAATTGCCAATTGCACCGAAGACCTTAATCACACCTGTCCACACACACACACACACACACACACACACACACACACACACACACGCGCAGATGAGAGGCTCTTGCATCCAGTCAATCAACAGCAAAGACTGCAACGACAACTAACCCACTAAAGTGGCTTTTACTGGGACAATCAGCTTCTCCCCTTTAAACACACTCCATTAGAGCTGTCACAGACACACACTGATGTCTATAGGCACTGTACTCTGTCTAGCTATTACTCAGGAAAAGAACACTATTAAAAAACACAATCTAGGACAACTCTACAAACCCAAAGCTCCACACAGTTTTGCATTACATGGAAAACTGTTTAATAGAGAACACACCATTATCGTAGTAAACAGACCACTGGCACCAATACACTCGAGAAACCTTTTATACAGCCGGGTATTTTTTTCAAAGAACTCTTGAAGGCTAACACATGCTTCCTCCAAAAAACGTACAACCAGCCAACCAGCACCTTTTCGAACTCGTGATACATCACAGGGCAGTGTAACACACACTGAGGAAAGCTCTATCTGCCCTCTTCTGCATACACAAGCTCACATATGTCTATGATTGGCTAGTTTTGCTCTGATTGATGGCATGAGAGATTGTATCATCCCACCCAACCATAAAACAAGGCCAATTTTGCTCCCTTAGATCCCTGGCCATGTATGGTTGTGGAATCTTCAAGGTTCAAACTCATGATAGGGTGAACGCTTTTTTGTTGCACCACTCGTAGGCCCTCAAGCAACATATTCAGCTCTTGATCCAACGGAACAAAGTTTCTCTAAACAAAACTTAAAAAAATAAAAAAATAAAAAATAAAAAAAAAATTGGGGTGCAGCTTTCACTGCAAAATTTTGTTAAGGAGGAGAGGAAGAAGAAGAAGTAGAAGAAGAATAACATGACTAATAATACTAATAATAATATCAGGATAGATCCAGACCTCTTTATTTCGTCAAAAAAGTATAGAAACCTTGCTAGAAAAGCATCTTTCAGGGTGAGTCAAATGAAAATTTGTTTGTTTTTATTTTAGCATTTATTGCACATAGGTGTCACAAAAATGTATCATGGTTAAGGTAGCAATAGCAGAGGCTACTGAGAACAATGGACCAGTAGTACAATTTTACTTCTGCAGCCATAAATTGAAATGTACTGTTTCTCTAGTTGATATTCCACTTTTAAGGTTTTCATTTGACTCACACTTAAAGTCCCTTCTGAAAGTATTCATATTGTGATCTCAAACCTAAATATCTTCAGTGTATAGCAAAAACTAAAGAATTGGCCTAGCTGTTCCAGTGAGAGGATCTCACAGAATGCAGTGTCTGAACTTCACCAAGCATCAATAGAATTGGTGTCCTGTTTTGTGGTCAGATGAGACCAAAATCACACTTTCTGGTCATGTACACCATCAGTATGTTTAAAAGGAAAAGTACCTTTTTAAAAATAAAAAAAATATATATATATATATATATAATTTATTTATTTTTTTAAATGGCACCTATACTATAGATTATGGAATTGGGATCAGTGATCAGTGCTTTGGGGCTGATTTATCACTGGGTATTCAGGAGCTCTTGTAAAGATGATGTAATAGCACCATGAATTCTGCTGAGTATTCATTCATTCATTCTGCTGAGTAATTCAGCCGAGAACATGGTTGCCTCTGCCGAGAGAATTGGCTATAGGTTAAGCTTTCAACAAGGTGATTAACCAAGCATACGTTCAAACATCCAAGCTCCTACAGGTTTCTTCAAATGTTTAAGAAAGAGACTCTGTATTGTTATCTCTAGGGTAGGGGTTCCATCCATCCATCCATCCATCCATTTTCCATATCACTTATCCTACACAGGGTTGCAAGAGAGCCTGGAGCCTATCCCAGGGAACTCAGGCCATAAGGCGGAGGACACCCTGGATGGAGTGCCAAACCATCACAGGGCAATGGTAGGGCTTACAAAATATAATTCTAAAACTAGTGTTTTTTTTTTTTTCTTTTTACTAAATGTTTTGTTTGAAAAACACCATTAACTAAATCTATACAATGTTTTGTATGTTTGAGTTGCATAGAACTTGTGTTATTCTTTTATATATTATTTTTTTGTTCATTTTCATGAGGCATGCCAATCATTCTTGAAGGCGCTGTAACTGATCATTCTTAGAGTATGTTGTCAGTGTAAGGTATCAGGGCCAAACAAGCAAACAAATTAAACCCTGTGACATCTGAAATATCCAAAAGATCAATTCAGAGAAGGATCAATAGAAATGTCCACAGAGGTCATCCCTGTGCTATACCTCTGGGGAAGTACTTACCTCTCCATTGGTCCTATTGTGCATTATCAGTACAGAGTAAAACAGCATGATTAAAGCTGTCGTTCGAGTGAGAGGTCATTCACACCCTGACTACCTGGAGGCTATTGCAGAAGCTTAATATCTGACTTATTAATATCATTTTGTTCATGTTATTATAGACTCTGGCTATTTCTTGTATCTATTAAGTTTTGACTAGACTTATTTATGATGTGTGCTTTCTGCAAGCTTAAAAGGGAAAAAAAAACGTAAACTATCAGAGCTATGCTATGTAGAAGCTAATTATGAGGACCTCGTTATCTTTCACACTGTGGTCAGGCACTGTGCTAAAGACATTAAAATGTACACTTCCATAACACAGTGAAGTTATCTATATCTACTGTATATAGGCAGGGAAATAGACTACAACCTAAAACCTAATAGCACTGTTATATCATGTTTCTTGTTATATCTTCCACATCCTTTTAAAAGGCGAATGAAAAATGTTTAGAAAAAAAAGAATGCTGATATTCACCCAAACACAATTATATAACTGTTTGGAAACCCTACAGAACACAAGCTTCTGGAAATCAAGTGGTCAAATACCAGTTTGTGTCTGTAATCATCTCCTTTCATTGACGCTGAATTCGTGGATTCATGTTGTCATTAATGTACGCTATGTACACACACATTTTTCATTCATGTTAAATAATACTTCATACGAAGCAGCACTAAAAGTATATGCTGTCCCTATATGAAACAAATTGTTTGATACATGCCAGTGTGAAATGAGAACTGAAGAACACTCAAAGGTCAACCTTTGTACAGGCAAGAGTAAACCACAACGTTTGTTTAATTCCAGAGTTTACAGCCATGTTAGCTGTAGCTGTTTGAGTAAAAGCAGAGATGTCCCAGGACATCATTCACTATGAATGGTATGTACTTTTAAAGTAGGAATCTAAATCAAAAGAGCAGACTGCATCCAAATTGCCATGTGCTTGCTTATAAGCATCGACATACACCAGAGCACAGTCATGTTTTAATCAGAGACACCCAATTCGAATAACAGAACATATACTCTATCTGGTTCAGTTATTGAATTATAACTGATGCGCTTTTTTTTTTTTAACCACATGGAAAAATGATACATCTCAAGTATCCTGTTTGACATTACACAGAATGTGAGATAAGGTCAGCCAGTCAGTACATATAATCACATCACAAACCATGTAAACTAACTAATATACACTGTTTGAACTAGAAACACTTCTGAAGGGAATAAAGAGTAATCTGTTTGACTTTCCTGCTATGCATCATATATGGCCATGTCTGAGTCAACAACCTGCTTCAAATAGCACACTTTTATTAAATAATGTTCAGTGTTAGCACTGAACACGACCATTACCCCAGCATATGAGATACAGATTTTATACAAAATATTACAATTATTAATATCAAAGCATGTCAATTCTGTGGAATATTTGCCTGTAATGTACATGTTATTTTGTGCAATGATCAGGTAAATTAAGGTAGAACTAATGCAGTCACTAAAAATGTTGTAAACAAGTAAGGACAGATCAGAACAGATCTTTTATACGCTACATATTTGAACAAGAATTAGGTTCAGGTGCCACTCCTATCAACCAAGAACAGGAATCTGAGTCTACAGTGGGCACTGGCTCACCGAAACTGAACAGCTGAATGTTGAAAAAAATCAATCTTTAACTTTCACTTTTTTTTGTTGTTGTTGTAGCCTATCCACTGTTTGGCATTGTTATTCATACTGAAATGCTTTTCTGCTCGCCATATTTGTAAAAAGTGGCTATTCGAGTTACTGAAGACTTCCTATGGTGTTTACACCCACAGAACTGCCACTCTGCGTCATTCTATGCAAACTTTACAGACTGTTACGCATGAAAATCCCAAGAGATCAGCAGTTTCTGAAATATTCAAACCAAGCCGTCTAGCACGCAACAACCATGCCAAGATCAAGCTCACCGAGATCACATTTCCCCCTTTCCAGTGTTTGATGTGAACATTAACTGAAGCTCTTGACCTGTATTCGTAGAATTATGTGCATTGCGCTGCTGCCACATGACTGACTGACTACATGAATGAGCAGATAATTGCATGTGTGTAGAGGTGTTCCTAATAAAGTGGATGCATAGTTGTAATAAATGTCACACAAAAATTTTAATGTTATGATTTCTAGAATTATGATTAAATAGTTGGTTAGAAATCGGTGTAAAATATATTTTTTTTCCACTTCTGTGTTTTAGTGACATAAAATAATCTAAATAAATGCAGAGCAAATATTATAGGCTGAGCCCATAATAACCACTGAATCAATGACATGCTAACAACAAAACTGCATGTAATAATAAGGCAGGAGACCTGTCTGTTACAAGTCTTCAATCTCTGCAGTTGAAAGGTCAGCAAAACAGGCATTTGTATATATATATATATTTAAAAAAAAAGTTAAAAAAACTAAATAAAACACTATTTGATGCCTGGGTATACTAGTAGGTAGACTGGCTTGACCCAGTCTTGTGGAAATTAGGTCAGACTTTTCGGTCACTGTTAAAATAATTAGCAAATGACAAGAAGTGAGGAAGTGGGAGCTCAATGAAATTGGCCAATTAGAAACAGGGATATGATCATTAATTGGCAGATATTTGAGCTCAGAAATTCAGCTCCTTCCTATCCTAATGGTAGACTCTGATGATGATGATAATAATATTGCAAAAAAAACATGTAAATGTATATCATGTGACTGGTTTTGAATGTTTACCTCAATATGATTCAATATTCCAAACTGCATTTCTATTCATTATTGTACACATTTCAGGGTGCAAGCATTAAAATCATCAGGACTTCTGATTTTAGACAATAATTACTATTAAACACCATTCACAGTGTATATTGATGTCAATGTGTGTCTGTGCGGTGTGTGTATACACGCTGACTCACCTCTGCTGGTCGTTCGGTGGGTTTAAGCGGGCTGTGGAGGAGGCGGCATCCATCCTTGGCTAGACGTTGGACCATCTCCCTGCGACTCATGTCCTCTCTGTTGCGTAATCCAGTCCCAGGGTCCTGCTGAAGTGCAGAGGACACAGAGAACACATATCTCAGACCACAGTCCCACGCCATGGAGCTTCAGCACACACCACAAGTCAGTACAATGATGCCTATTTCTTCAGGTGAGACAGAGAGCTCTGGCTACCATAATCCAGTGCAGGGGGTCATGGTATAAAGCTTGGGATAGGAGAATCTCTCTAGACATTTCATGAGAGGGAACCTGCATTTCTCTTTCCTTTAGTCTCCCTCTCTCTCTTATTCACAAAACAAGAGTGGGGGTGGGCAGGAAACATCTGCCAGTGGCTCCAGTCATGAATAGGAAGTTTCACAATGTCCTGAAAGTGGGAGACTGAGCAGCGTTGAGTCCAGTAGGGTATGTTACAGTGTATTTATAAAAAGTCTGACCAACATAGTGTATCAATAATCAAAATGATATGTGGTGTCACATGGCTGTACTGGGACCTAATAACTGTAAAGAATAACTACAGAAGTAGATATTACAGTAATCTATACAATGATTCAGGATTGTTCCCTTAATCAGTAGTTCTCCATCAACATGCACACCTGCACATATACCCCCACCCACACATACACATATGAACAGTAGGCTTCCAGGATGTAACACTTATGATCTCATCCTTTAATGTGACAGAAACAGAAAGGAATTTGCACGAGCCACACAAAAGGAATACAGTCACTACAGCGTATATAAAGCAGTTTAACCTCATACTGGGCAGATATGTTCGACATAACTGGAACACTTCACATTCCAGGACACCTTGTCTGAAACCCACATCTGAATATGGACAACAATGAACAATATCTAGTGACAAAAGGGGAATACTTTAAAGTCTTGCTCTCAATCTGATATGCGTAAAAGACAAAATAGGATCAGCATTTTATTTAAACTATTCTGATATACTCGATAACACTGTGGTTATAAGCAGACACATACAATATTTGTCCATAGTGGTCAGTTTGTTAGACACATTTACTATAGATGCATGTTGTAAGTACATTCGAACATTAATTATAAGCTTGGACACACTACAACCCACGTTCCAAAAAAGTTGGGACGCTGTGTAAAATGTAAATAAAAACAGAATGCAAGGATTTGCAAATCTCAAACTCATCTGTTATTCACAATAGAACACAGACAACATATCAAATTTCTAAACTGACGAAATGTACCATTTTAAGGAAAAAATAAGGTCATTTTGAATTTGATGGCCACAACACGTCTCAAAAAAGTTGGGACAGGGGCAACAAAAGGCTGGAAAAGTAAGTGTTATGGAGTAATGATTCACAGAATTGAAAATATAGTCATCTATTGCCAGTACAGCTGCCAAGAACCATCAACTATTAATCAAAACTAAAAGAATTATCTGCAGACAGACAACTAATAAACTTTTATTCAAACCACCCCCCAAAAAAACTGCTCATTTATTTTTTCAGTAGATTTATAGTATACACCCAGACATGTCCAGATTTGTACCATACCTTTTGCTCATTGGAAAACAATGTGCAGGGTGGGAGGTCAACGGAGTGCGCTGGGACAGTGTCCTCAATCACTGTAAAAAAATTAAAAATAAATAAAATTATATATATATATATATATATATATATATATATATATATATATATATATATATATATATATATATATATATATATATATATATATATATATAGATAGATGGATATAGATATATATAGATATATACAGATATATATATATATATATATATAGATATATAGATATATATATATATATATATAGATATATATAGATATATATAGATAGATAGATAGATAGATAGATACAGAACTCTTTGTTTTGTGACAGTGACAATGGATTACAGTGCCTAAGAATATGATAGCGGAATACATGCTTCACTACTGTTGAAATACTACTAAGAATAGTATTCTTTTAAAAGTGTAGACTTTTGTATCTCCAAGTTTAAACATAAACAAACACCCCTAGAGTTTCCTTTGTTACAATAAAAAATGTAAAGATTCCTTACTTGAATTGCACCTTCCTTTTCGAGCCAGTGCTGCGGTCAGTTCATTCTGCACCTGTTAAAATGAAACACTTTAGCAGAGGAGCCTCCAGCAGCATGTGCAGCTCAAGTCAGACATTATCCACTCTAAGCAAGTATAGAGAACAGGATGCAGATGACAGCCACACTGCTGGACCAGAATCATTACAGTGTGAGCAGTTAGGACATAACACTGCTGAACACCATATCATGTAGAAAATCAGTATCCACTGCCTGGCAACGACAAAGGCAGCTCCATAAGGAGGATGAAGTCTCCTCACAGTTTTATAAGTCAGAGATGGAGTCTTGCAGGGCATGTAGCTCAGTGTGGGCGTGCATGCATGTATGTTAGACAGTATACATGACAGATTGACCTACTTGTAATAATGATAACAAGGTGAGTGGTTAAGTGAACACTTACCTCTCAACTGTTTAAATTGTAGCTAGTCTTAATTGTCTCAACATGAATAAAAACATGCCATTGGTCTAAATCTGTGTCTTATTGTTTAGGTCTACTTAGAGTCTCTATTTCTCCGTCTACCACTAGTGCTGTAATTTCTTACATAGAGAGTTCACAGCTAAGTCATTTTAGTTGCAGCTACAGTACGTGTGTGATTCTCGTAGTACAGCAGCTGATTATGTCACTATATGCACAAAATCATATGAATTACAGTCCATTACCACCAAACATTAAGTTGAGTCCAATATATAACAATGCTGAAAAACATATGTATGATAGAGAATAGCTAGCAACTAATTTGACAGCTATTTGTCTAAGTTAATGTAGCTTATGTTGTAAAAAGTAAGTTTTCCTTAAAGTAAGAATTTGAAGTACATGACAAACCAGCTATTGCATACATATTGTATCATGAAATTCAGTGTTGTTGCCTCACAGCCCCAGGGTTCTTGGTTCAATTCATGAACTCGTGTTACTGTCTTTGTGAAGTTTCAAGTTAGGCTGTGTCCGTGTGGGTTTCCTCTGTTTGTAGCTTGTTTTAACAACAGTTGCTTAGAAGTTAAATTTGTCATTTAGATGGCTGCTTTTAATCTGGACAGTTCTAAAAGCAACCATCGTTGACATCTAGGGAATCGGCTGTTGTCAAAATCAAGAAAACTCGAACTTTGGAGACAACGCAGTCAAAAGGGGAAAGTGACAGAGCCCATGCTAAAACAAGAATAAATAAATATCGACATGGCTTTTGAGAGGTGGCGAAATCTCCAGCAAAAGTTCAGTACTGCAGTTTTAAGGTCATGTATGTTATGAGATATAAATGTACACTCAATTTTCCAGGAGAAAGATACACTTTAAAGGTACAAAACATGTCTACTTGAGGGTATCACCTCTGTGGCAAGAATTAGACTGAAGAATAAATATATCTTAGTAAAATAGTCTATGGGGCTGGTTTTATTCACTGCGCTTATATGTGTGTGTGCACACATGTGTGAGATCAATCACACTAATAAGTAGATAATGCATGTTTACAACAGTGAGCTCTCTATGTAACATACAAAGCGTTGTGAATCCAGGTGTGTAACGGCAACTAAAGGAAGTGTTTAACTCTGCTTAGTGGCCCATGAAAACTACATTTCACATGGGGCCAGACAGCATGGCATCCCTTAGCCTAAAACAGTGCTGGTCTGGGAGCCATGCCACAGTAACCCTGTCTGTGAAGTTCTACTTAATGTTACCTTTTAACTACCAGAGAGAGAGAAAAAAAATCCATATATAGAGCATCCAAAATCTACCATCATATCTACCACAAACTACAATACAGAAACACACATAAGCCAGTAATCTGACTTATGGTTTCAGCTTTGCTTACCTGTGTTTAATGCTTTCTTTAATGAGTTATTGAAATGTATTAAATGAACTATAACATTCAAAATGCAGTAAGATTACCAGTGTAGTGTGTAACGCGTTACTGTAATTAAATTACTTTACCCCTGAAAAAAAGTAAAGTAAGCGATTACTCTTCATTTTTAAGTGTTACTTATGATGTACTTGCATTAGATACTGTATAGACTTTCAGCAATACTGTATAAAACAATATTGAATTGAAAACCAAAATGTATCATTATTTTTTTTATTATGTAACTCGGCTCCTTTAAATTCGTTAGCTCTACGCTAGCGCACGGGTTTGCACCAGGTGGCTGTGAAGTTGCTCAAGTTCAAGGATGTCAGCAGAAACGGGTGGCTGTTTTGCCAAATGGAAATATTCCCATTACTTCATTTTTTTGATAAATGTGGACAAGAACATCCTGTCCTGGGTAAAATATATTTTTTTAAAAACCACTATGTTAAAAACACTACCTCACTCTACTAGTAGCAGCTCTTGTTTTTAAGCACGTGTATATATTTTTTGCATAAAAAATAAAATGGTTTAATAAAGCTATGCTTAAAAGGCTATACTATTCCATGTTTGACTCAAATGTATTTAAAAAAAAAAAAAAAAAAAAAAAAAAAAAAAACTTAAAGAAGAATTTGATTTCTATTGTCCATGTGGTCAAGGTTGATAAGGTTGTTAAGAAGTAATTAGTAATGCAATTAATTTTCAGACAGAGTAATTAATCAGTAATTTACATACAACGTTGATGATGTAATTAGTAATTAATGACTTTTTTTTTTAAGTAATGTACACAACACTGAAGAATACGCACCAGAACAATATGGCTCATTATAACTCTTAACTGCTTTTTAAAGCTCTTAACTGATTGGTATTGTAAATCGAATGAAAAGTGGAGAAGCAAGGAGCTTTCAGTTGTTATGCTCTTAGAATCTGTAACACACTAATGCCAGTGATTCGAATAATCCGTCTATAATCAGTTTTAAAAAAAAAAAACTGTAACACCCCGCTTTATAACTTAGCATTTAATCATGTTATTTTTAAATAGTTATTGCAACATTATTTTATTTTACCCATTTAATTATTTTTTACTTTTACCCTTTACATTTATACTTCATATTATTTATCACAGCACATATTTACTGTATATCGATGTATAATAGTCTCTTACACACAGCACGTAGACATGCCAGACTCACTAATTCAATTATATCGATATAATTACATAATTGAACTCATCTTTATACATTAATGAATAATTAAATAAATATTCTACTCCATTATACTTTGGATGCACAAACGTGGACAAGCGAGGTTTTTATGTCTGTTGCCAAGACGATTATCAGTATACAACCCCACCTCGAGAAGCAATTCTGCAGCATTAGCTTAATGGTTGGACGGACGCAAAGTGGGCTCAGCATTGCCTCGGTAATGTACAATCAGTGCACTGAACACTCTGACTCTCAGATGTCAATATGGACCAAGTACATGTGAGTTTCATTACACACTCGTTCAAGAAGGAACATATAATTATTTATTCTGTATTATAAACCCTTTATTCTAATATTTTGAGATACTGGATTTTTGATTTCCATGAGCTGTAAGCTGTAATCATCAAGATTAAAACAAAAAAGGCTTGAAATAGTTCACTTTGTGTAATGAATCTAGAATATATTAAAGTTCCATTTTTTGAATTAAATTACGGGGGGAAAAAATGAACTTTTCCACGATACTCTAATTTTTTGAGATGCACCTGTACATGTTGTAATAAGTTGCATATCACTAATTTTAGTCCTAGAGTATAATAATGATAATCCGTTAACGTATGAACAATGCTTATGATCATAGCCATAGTGCTCCAGAATGCCCAGCACACACCAGCTATTAGTGGAGAGAAGGGAGTGATGTAGCCAATTCAGAGATGGAGATTATTAGGGGGCCATGATAGATAAGGGCCATTGGGGGAATTTTGCCAGGACACCGGGGTTATACCCCTACTCTTATACGATAAATGTTCTGGGATTTTTAATGGCCACAGAGCATCAGGACCTCGGTGTAACGTCTCATCTGAAAGACGGTGCGGTTTCAACATTAGGTTTAAAAAGATCAATCATTCCAGGAGTTGTGGTTTTCCTCACCTTTGATGTGAGGTGCTCCAGAGCTCTCATCTGGACAACATCTATTGGGCTACAAGCAGGAGAACTTCTCTTATGCTCTCCCTCAGACCTGCAGAAACAGACATACACACAATAATTTAACAAGACACCTCACTGTTTTGTGTTTAAGCATACACCATCATATAATAGCATTAATCCTAGAGCAGTGGTCACCAACCCTCTTCCTTCAGATCTACTTTCCTGCAGCTTTCAATGCATTAGGCATTTACCACAATGCCATTATCTGTATCTGGTGATCTCAATATTTCTAGATTTATCTGTATTTGGATTTAACCCGAAAGTGGATGTGGTCCACTTTCCCACAGAAAGGGAGACGCAGCATGTACTTAAAACATTAATTTAGGTCTGTTCTCTTCCTGTCTGTATAACAGTTAACCCGTGCTTCATTCAAGTCTTTTTAATAGCTCAGCTAGAAGACTTTATGAGTGAAGTCCTGAGTTTAGGAACAGAAACACAACTGGTGAGACACTGTTGGCTCAGTCTTAGGTTAATGCCTATAAACTCGCAGTCTAAAAGAGATGTATTCAAAATGTGCTGCTGCCAGTAATTAACTATACATCCACACAAAGGGCTTTAATTTATACCAGTAAGTATTTAACATCAGGAAATCTTCATGTGAACAGCCTGCATGCAAACTGAAAGAGTATAAGAGAAATAGAGAAAAGGAATAAAAAGCATACCAGTCAGAAGAGACTGCATGCACTTATAGACACCTGCTGGTGAGTGCTGTAACTGATCATGAGTCCCAATTTCCAGGTATAAAAGTGTTACTGATTACTGGGCTTTTATAATTTTGGGAAAGCGCCTAATGTTCATAAATGTTGATAACCAGGAGCCATATTCACAGAAACACAGACGTTACACAGTGCCACTGATGTGAATCACCATTAACCAGACACCTCCGGCGTTAATACGATCATGTGCTAAATAATACAATCATCCTGTGCCGCAATTGACATCAGACATAAGAAGAAGCAGCAGCAGCAGTTCATGACCATACGTTTTGGTGGCGCAGGTCAACATTAATAATGATACAGTCTCAAGCAAATTCATTCAAGAGGCAATTACACTTGACTGTTAACAATGTAAACAATGGAAGAGGCAGTTGAGAGTAGACAACATACAGTCATCCAACATACACAGTCCAGCAACTCATTGTAAGTGGCTTTAGACGTACCTTTGACTTACCGTGTTTGATAGTGTATTTCCCGAAGGGCTAATATTAACCAGGGTTGCAAGGTTGTGGCAAAATTGCCAGCCCAACTACATCTCAAAAACCCCACGAAATTCCTGACACTAGACCAAGAAATTTGAGCACTGGATAATGGAGACACATTTTTGCACACAGTCTGATATATGGATATTATCCACTCCGAAATTCCCCATTTATCTTACAATAGAAATGGTACTGTACATCATAGACAAACTGTCTGTGCTTACACTCTGCCTTGTTTGAGGAATTTTTTTTAGATTTAATTTAACTGATTACCTGCTATAAAACAAGATCTTAGAAGCCACTGATTCCTGCCCTAGAGGGCAACACTTGTTATAGTTCTCATTTTGACCTCTAAGCAATAATACCTAGATGAAGTTAAAAGGGTCAGTAAGCATGCTTCCCCAAGACTTACGCAGTAAGAATACTTTCCCAACACAACCCAAGGAGCAGAAACACAACTACCTCTGAAACTACTGAAATGGTAAGGCCAATTCATTTGTTTGTGCTATACACCAAAGACATTTGCATTTGAGATCATGATTTCATGAATGAGATCATGGATATGAAACGAGAGTTTAGGATTGCAGCTTTTATTTCCTGGTACATACAGTGCTCTCCACTAATATTGGCACCCTTGGTAGATATGAGCAAAGAAGGCTGTGAAAAGTTGTCTTTATTGTTTAACCTTTTGATCTAACGTTAAAAAAAAAAACAAAATTACTCTGCTCTCAAGGATATCAAACAACTGCAAACACAACACAGGTTTATCCAAAAATAAATTTGTTAAATATAGGTGTGCAACAATTACTGGCACCCCTATAAATTCATATGAGAAAAATATATTTGTAGTATATTCCCATTGATATTTTACTTTTTTTTTTTTTTTTTTAAGTACACCTGGGTGACTAGGAACAGGAAATTGTTCAACCATGACTTCCTGTTTCACAGAGGTATAAATATAAGGTAACACATAGGCCAAATTCCCTTAGTCATTCATAACAATGGGTAAGACCAATGAATATAGCTGTGATGTGCGGCAAAAGGTTGTTGAGCTTCACAAAATGGGAAGTGGCTATAAAAAATAGCACAAGCATTGAAAATGCCCATTTCCACCATCAGGTCAGTAATTAAGAAGTTCCAGTCAACTGGAAATGTAATTAATCAACTTGGAAGAGGATGTGTCTATATCGTCTCAACACCCTGTGAAGAATATGGTTCGCGTGGCCAAAAAATCTCCAAGGATCACAGCTGCAGAATTGCAGAAATTAGTTGCGTCTTGGGGTCAGAAAGTCTCCAAAACTACAATACGTACTCACCTACATCCAAGCCTACAAACCAAGATGAACCTCTACAAGAGTGATGGAAAGGCCATGCTCATGATCCAAAACATATGAGCTCATCAGTCAAGCATGGTGGAGATAGTGTTATGGCTTGGTTTTGCATGGCTGCTTCTGGTACGGGTTCGCTAATCTTTTTTGATGATGTCATAAATGATAACAGCAGTCTACAGAAACAATCTGTCTTCCAATTTACAGAGAAATATATCCAATTCAATTGGGACTAACTTCATCATGCAGCAAGACAATGACCCAAAACAACAAACATCATCATCAGAGGAAAAAAGTGGAAGGTTTTAGACTGGCCAAGTCAATCACCAAATCTTTACCCTGTTGAGCAGCATTTCACCTCCTGAAGAGGAGAATGAAGGGAGAAACCCCCTGAAACACATAACTTACAGAAGCTGTGGTACAAGCCTGGAAAAGCCTCACAAAAGAAGAACGCAACAGAGGTCAGTGGGTCGCCATATTGACACGGTTATTGCAAGCAAGAGATATGCAACAAAATATTCAACGTTATTTAGTTTAATTTACTTTAAGACTATCTGTTCCTATACTAGATCTATAAATATCAGGAAATGAAATCTGAAAATTTGATCCATCATCTCATTCATGTTTTGTTGTCAAACCCAAATTTCCAGTCTACAGCCGTACGCAAAAAAAAAAAAAGATTTGACCTAGCCGTTCCAATAGTTTCAGAAGGGTCCGTATATGCTGGGGCTCTTCCTAATCCTCTATACCGAAGATAATGTAAATGATATAAAATATGGTAATATATCAAGCAGATAGTACTCACGGTGTAGGGGTGGCCACATGGAGCTGATTATGGGGTGCCACGCGTAAGAGAAGATTCACTGCATTTTGCCACTGGCTCTGATTTCTAAATTCACAGCTTTGGGCTTCACACTCCTCAAAGGAGAACTGGTACAACATTTCAGAGTCTCCAAACACTGCCTGCCTTTCCACTGGAACACAGTGTTACTCAGTGTTAATGTGTGTGCCCAAGACATCTAAAGTTATGTTCAGAGAATTTTAAATATTTATTATATATAAAATGTCATATATTATAAGAATTCATAAGTATATCATTAAAAGCATTTATAAAAGGCATTCAAATCTTGTATGATTGAACTCTATATGTGAAGGGTATGCAATCGACTCTCATTTAAAAAAGATTCACCACAATGGTTAAAAACTGACATTACCATCTGCTTTGTAACTTACTGTTATGTAAAATTACCATTATAAATATTTTCATTCCAAGTTACCTTCAATGTGTATGATTGGGTCAAAGCATGCACATGTAAACTGAGGAAGTGGTTAGGTAGAACTGTTCACTGAGTTTAGGTATTACATTTTTGATTATTTACCTTTGGTGACCCATCTGAGGGGAAATATCTCTTAATAACCCATGACATCATATTTTCTTCTGAATCTCTCTGTAATATTCTACCAATATCATGTTTTTTCAAGACAAGGACGTAAACAAGCCATTTTAATGTGCCTCATATAATATGAACTCACCCAACACCTACACTTTTAACATTCCGACATTCCTGTGGACAAGTATAACTAACTTTAACTTGTGAAGTTCATTTCAGCTAATAGCCATAACAAATTGTCTTAATAATGAACTATGCCATTACTCACTAATTAGGCATTTACATTAGCAGGCTTGGATAGCTAGCCACCTACCTGGTACATCTTCCAGTTCCAATAAGATGTCATTTGAACCCATCTACCACTGCCTTGATTTATTTATTTATTTGTAATAAGTAGACCACATGGAGTAAGTCTCCTTTATATACCTGAAAGAAGGATGCCCAGCTTGAGCAAAACATTCCAGACTCTAACAGCTGCATTTCTGTTTTCAACAAACACACACTGCTCCGTCAGCCACTGCACCAGCTCCTGTCCTATAAAACTCCTTCTGTAGGATAACAAGAGGGTTACAAATCAAAGAGACACCACATGGTAACTTAAACCTGTGTGTCAGAGGTCAAAGAATAATCATAAAACCGCCAACACAAACCTATACGATATATTACTTTCAATATGGGGTCATTATGGTTTTAGATTTACAATTCTTATAATGTAAGGTTTAAAGCAATTATAAAAAGTATGTAAGGCGACTTTATTATAAGGTATTATAAATAGTTGAATTATCATATATTAAATTGAATAATCAGTTGGAATACATTTTAGTAATTAAAAGCATTCTGATTAAGATTTAAGCCTTGTCTAAACTTACTTGATGATTCTGGCTAGTTTCACATGGGCTTTCCAGTTTACTTGTCCATTAGATAAAAAAGCATTTCTGAGTGCACGGCCAGCACAAGTCACATTTTGGACACAAACCTACAACACAGACACAGAACATTCACACTGAAAATACGTGCCGAGCAAAAGACAACACGTCACGTTCTGTAAAGATGTGATTTTTAGCTGTTGTCTGTGTGGACAGCAAAGGAACTGGAAGGAAAAAAACTGACACCACAACCCATATACACATGCAAATACTAAGACTAGTTCCTCTGATGTTAATCGTATGTGAGATAATCATCTTCATTCTGGGATATTCACAACTCATCGAAAATACAAAAAACAACAAAAAAAAACACTGCAGATTAACACGATACACACAACAAAGACGAGTCCAAACTTGCTGACGTGCATTTGGACATTCCCAAGAAAGTCAACCAGATTTTCAAGTCACACGAGGACCAAAAACAATGACAGTGTACAGAAATGCTTGCTTTACCTTGTGCCTGGTGTCCGAGACGAGACAGCTGACGGTTTCAGGTGGCTGCTCCTCCGATGCAATCTGTCAAGGAGAAACAGAGGTTAAAAGCCCTATAAACAAGGGCTCTCTGTCTCCTTGAACAATATACACTGTCTGCTGTGCCTTATCTTAAAACTCAGCTTTATACAGTAGTTTATTCATAAACACAGCCAGCTTAGCCTAACCATCTACCCCATTCACTAATGTGACAAAGTATGAATTACAGCAACAAAAAAAAAAAAAGTTTGACTGCATGTCACATCAACGAACAAAGATTAATACTTCATACACAAAATAAGTAGACTTAACCCCTAAACCTTGTCAGCCGGGTCAGACATTACACATTCCTCACTCTTGTAACTGCATACCTTTAATATTAGTTTCACTGGAATAAGTCATAGTAGTTACTGAAAAATATATGACTTAAGATAATGATCCAGGAGTTTGCTAACTGCTCTACGTCTCTCATGCAATGCATTCTTATTCATTCACTGTTTTCTTTCAGTGTGTCACCTCTCAATGTACATGGTGCTCATATTCTTAATACAATATTGGATTAATGAACTTCACACTATATAAAGGCAACGTCATTGCCTTAGAAATCACACGAAGCAGGTTTCCCTTCAGCTGTAGGCCATTTATAGTTTATTTTCAAATGGGATACACAATAATAATGTAATGGTTTGGTATTTCATTTATGTATTAAGCAATAATTACAGATTAAGTAAGGATTACTGACTAATCACATCAGCTTAAATGTTGTCTTATCTACTACTGAGGAACTACTAGTTGATGTAAAGTAGCCTACTCCAACATTTTAGTAACTACAATATAATATTTTTATCCTTTATTATTATGAAAAACAGGAAAAAAGCCTGCTCAGAGGAGGCAGAGGTCAATACACCCCATATTCACCACTCTGCATTCTGAGCGCTATCTGATATTTTGTATGTGGTGGTATAGACTGATAAATAGAAAAATAGATACATAGATATTAGGTATCGATTAATAAAACTCTAACAGACTTCTTACCTAGCGTCATTCTTTTCTGCAGGAGTAAATCTGCCAGCATTAGTTCTGATTAATCACAAGTCACCCTCACAAAGACATGACTCAATCTGTGTATGTGTTGTGCTTCCATGTTCAGAGATATATTTTACAAATATTACCACATTTGTTAGAAAATTAATGAAGTGTTACTGTGTCCTTTTCTTAGTTTCTTAGTGTTAAGGAGTTCATAAATCATGTAAATCATAAATCATTAGTAATGATCATAAATCATTACTAATGACTACTTAGCTAGCACTTCTCCAGGTGATATTTAACACTTAGTAAATTATGCTTAGTTCATAATGAACTACCAAATCATTATAGAACTCATAACAATAACCTACCTGTAGGTGTTAATATAGCACTTTACCCTGCATGGTTTAGTACTTATCCTGCGTTTAACACTCACATTTTAACCTCATACAAAGATTATTGATTAGTAATGGAGTTGGCAGAGGTGAGCTGGAGCAGGAAAGTATTAAGATGTGTAAGACAAACACCAGACATGGGGAACACTGCAACAGATGGGTGTTTTATCAAGGTATTAGTGAATTAGCCTTATTTTACTGTAGGCCTGATATCTAATTAATAGTGTTCTAAGGGCTTATGGAAAGTAGAGAACTGAGTTTGCCTTGAAGAATGCTTTTAGAGCAATCGGTTAAAGGAAAAATCTATCCAACAAACTTAATCTTGCCAACTTTATTTTGCAATGACATTTTGAGCTAAATTTCATAATTTAACCCTTTCATCATCACTACCTAAAGAGAGCAGCACATTAATCCTTTTTCTCCAGCTCTCTCACCTTCCCATGTGTATGCTGGTCAAACAAATAAAGTTATAAAGCTTACATTTTTTTCAAGCTAATACTGGCAGTCAGCATCATCATAACTCAGTGCAACTGCGTTAAACACTATACGGCCAAAAGTATGCGAACACCTGAGCATCACACCCATATGTGTGTGTGTAAGATTCCTTCACTGGAACTAAGGGGCCCCAAAACAAGGTCCATGAAGACATGGTTTGACAAGGCTGGTGTGGAAGATCTTGAATGACCTGCATAAACCCGTGACCTTAATCGCACTGAACACTTTTGGATTGAGTTGGAACGCCGAATGCACCCCAGACCTCGCCCAATCAGTGCCTGACATCATTAATGCTCCTGTGGATGCATGAGTGCACATCCTCACAGCCACACTCCAAAATTTATTGGAAAGCCTTCCAAGATGAGTGGAGGTTATAATAACAGCAGAGAAGGGACCGAGTGGGATTAGCGACAACCACATGTGGGTGTGACAGTCAGGTGTCCACAAGCTTTTTTCCATACAGTGTATATCTGCATTGCATCCTGGAGCTTTGAGTCTAGTGTTTGCGGTTTCCACTAATTCGACACTGGATTTCTCATTAATACAGTATGATGTTGAACGTTACAGGAAAATAGTGAGTGAGAGATGCTCTTGCTCTTTTGCCATTAGGAGCTAAAAACAAAACCGTTACAGAGCTAAAAATTTTCTCTCTTGTTAAACTCTTTTGCACCTATACTATAATGATGTGTTGTTCATGAACAATTCGTTCATTTTGAACCAATCTTTAATATGACTCGGGAACAACAAGCCGTCTCAGAGAGTGATTAGTTAATTTTTTATCACGCATGCACTGCAACATCCCCATATGTTCTGCACAGAAAACAGAAATGATTAGTTCACCTCTCAAGTCTTCGGGTTCGAGTCGTTCGTTCTTCCGGTTACCGCCGCATAAGCAATGCACCATGCAATACCGGAAACGTGATGAACAAACGACTCGAACCCAAAGACTCGAGACGTGAAATAATCAGTTCTGTTTCCGTGGAACAGACGTGATAAAAGAACGACTCGGATCAGGAGATGAGGTGAACTAACAGACTGCATAGTCTGGAGACCGAATGCTAAGCAATTAATTAATCATTTCCGTTTTTCATAATTCGGTCTTGGCTGCATTAGCCTATAGTTTATTTTATAGTTTATTAAGTACCAGATGTGTTGGGGAATTTAACATGTAACATTTTGATAATATTCTGCTGAAATAAACGAAATGACTCGAAAAAAGATTCGTTCATTATGCTGAACAAGATTCAAAGACCCGAGTCAGGAAAATGATCCGAACTTCCCATCACTATTATACTAGCAATGTCCCCCGGTGACGTCAGGGCGGCACACATTTAATGTGTTTCAGGGTTGATCTTGCAGTTGTTGTTGCTGCTTACTTTTGTAACTTTTAATAAGAGGCGAACTATGTTTAGCAGCGGCTGATATGCTCATATGTAGTCAAACATGAAGTAGTTTGATAAAATAGTGAGTCTCAGGAGAATATGACTGCATGAACTCGGGCACTCCTTCTGTCATTCATTCGACATTTGCGAGACAGGTAGAGGAACTTTAGTACTTTTTATAGCGGAGTTGTTTACATACAGTGCTGTATGGCTTAGATAAATAAGTTTTAGAGCACACTTACCAGCTCCGAGCTTTTCTTTCTAAACAGCGATGTGTGTTTGTTCAGCACAGGTGCGTCCTCTCTGCTTGGACTCAGCCGAGCTTGTTGTTCTTTCACCACTTCACTCCAGCGCAGGTATACAAGGTCACTCTTGACCGATAGCGGACTTTTCTCTAGCATCGCCATATTCACATATACTCCAGTAACACCCAGGCGGTAACGTCTTCATCCATTCATATCATAACAATCAGGCTCAATTCAACTAAACCGCCACTATGGTTCTCGGTTCTAAGCGAATACATTCATTTTGTCTCAAAGGGAAGCACAAGCAATTTAAATAAGTTCGATTTATAGGCTACAAATACGGTATATGTCTTATTTTCCTTGTTTGGTGGTACAGCGTTATGTGTAATCCTCATAAGTCTAAAGGAGTGGGCGGGATTAAACGGTGAGTAAGTAAATACAGGCGTGGCTCTGGCGTCAAAGGTAAAGTCACGTGACTTATTTTAGGCCCCTAAGGTTATTGCACCGTTTGTCTCGTGTTGTAATAGAGCACCTATGTTTATTGTTTTTGAATAAACTATATACTGCTCTAAGTATTCAAAAGTCATTTTTTATTAAAAAAAAAAAAAAACCTTCAATGTTTATAAAGAATTGAATGTATTGTTTATGTGCCCCTATTGTTCTTCATTGTTGTTTTTTTTTCTGTTTTAATTACCTTTTTATGTTTTTACTTTAAGTTATACTGCGATTTAATTTTAATGTAGTGGCTCATTGTATTGTATTAGACATTTAAATTACTAATTTAAAAAAAAAAAAACCTGTTTGTCTCATGTTTTCGCAGCGTTTTAACACTCGCTTACTGTTCATATTGTCACTATGGATCTGGACATTTTGAGATTGGTCCCTATGACAGATTTTGTTCTTACTCCAGTTTTTTATTTTATAATTTTTCTGATCAAGGAACACCTTTAAAGCTCAGCTGTTAATTGGTGTATGATGCTAAAAATGTTTCTGAAGTCACTCATCAAAAAAAAAGATTTATTTTCTTTTGTTGTTGTTGTTCACAGGCCTGCATAACAGAGAATAACATGAATAATGATTTTAATGCATTTTAGTCATTGGGAAGCATGCCATAAATATTTCTGAATTTGTAAATTAAAAGAAAAAGACAAAAAAAAAACTATATGGCCATGTGTATGTGGTCACCTGAACTTCACACATCACTTATGTGGTTCCTCACCAAACTGTTGTTACAATATTGGAAGCACACAATTGTATAGAATGCCTTTGTATGCTGTTGCATTGCAATTTCTCTTCACTGGATCTACGAGGCCCAAACCTGGTACAGCATGACAATGCTGCTGTGCACAAAGCCAGCTCCATGAAGATATATTTTTGCCAAGGTTGGAGTGGAAGAACTTGAGTGGTCTAAACTCAACCCCACTGAACACCACTGGGATGAATTGGACACTGACTGTGGCCCAGTCCTTCTTATCTGACATCAGTGCCTGATCTCACTAATGTTCTTGTGGCTGAATGAGCAAATCTCTATAACCATGTGACAAAATCTGAAAAGCAGCAAAGGGGGACTAAATGTTCAAAAAGCACATATCTGGCAATAAAGTGTATATCATGAATATTGGGGCCATGGTGGTGTAGTGGGTAATGTTACTGCACCATAGCTCCAGGGTTTGAGTTTGGGTTTACTATATTTTCTGGATTTTTACATGTTCTTCCTGTGTGCATGTGGGTTTTATCCAGTTTCCTCTTGTCACTGTCCAGAGAACATGGATGAATGAATGAATGATTGAATAAACGAATGAACCATTAACACTAATTTCACTCTCTGGTTCAGTAGAGAAGGAGTGAAGTTAGAGTTAATGATTCATTCATTCATCAGCAAATATTATGCTTGCAAAAATATTTGCAAATATGGCAGAAACTTGAAAGTATGATGTTATGTTTGTTTTGAAGTCTTTATTGCTGGACAGACATTGCGTCTCCTCTTCCCACAACAATTAATATAAAGTTTGTATAAAGTACGGCATAATAGGCCCTGAAAACAATTCTTCCCATCCAAACTACATAGCTATATGCCAAGGCATCATTTTAGTGTTTCACTTTTAAAAGATTCTCCCATAACTGCTCAATAGTTTATATGAGTCTACAGTACTTAGAAATATGTGTGTCAAGACATACCTTGACCTTTATCCTAACCAGCCTCATGCAAAAATTTATTCATTTAATACATGCTGGCAAAATTCACCCAGAACAGAACCAATCTAAAAAAAAAATGTGGAGCTCCTGTCTGAAAATGAATGGTAACTCATTACTAGGTAACTCAGCAGTAACTTTTTTTTGTTAATTTGGGGTCACTTTAGGAAATGTCACCAAATTTCAGGCCTAAATCAAATTATTTAGGGTGGTTTCAATGCCTTTAAATGTCTAAATCGGTCCTTCATTAGAGTACGGTTTGCTATAGATATTTCTTCCCCAACAATGGACATCTGTGCATACTTCCAGCATCAGGCTATAAATGGTTTTATATGTGCAATTTCAAATATGAAACTGGTTCAGTGACATCCTGTGGCAAAATTAAATTTTTGCATAAAACGTTAGGCATTTTTAGGTAACATATCCAATCATATTTTGAAATGAGACATGGGGATAGCTTTATATAGAGAGAGAGTTTTATTTTAACTTATTGGCAACCACACACTTGGCAAAGCCTGCCTTGGACAGACGAACAGAGGTAATGTCTAATAGGTGTTTGTTTGTTTGTTGTTTGTTGTTTGTTTGCTTTTCGTTTAACATGTGTTCAACCTCATTCAAGTGGCAATAAAGCAGTTACTGGATACTGGGACCCAAAAAAAGGATGACAGTCGCTTAGAAATTTCTATATTTCAATAAATATTAAATGATGCGTGAACAAATCTGAATGTCTGCGTAACTGAACTGTAATTTTTATTCTCTTATGATTAAAATGCTGCCTAGCTACTCTAGGTTTTGGATAAGATTAAATTATAATTAGTTCTACATAGTAAAATCCCCAGTGTTGAATTAACACCCAGAGTGTACTGTTTATATCGTCCAATTGGACGATATAAACACTGAAAGGGGTTAATTCAGCACTCTGGGTGTTAAATCAACACTGGGGAATTTGCTGTGTATTCCACCTTTTCGAACTGCTATAATGGCCATGTAGTCTCTCGTACACATGTATACACATACAAGCTATTCCAGCAATGTCACACGTGGAATTCAGAACAAATACAAGTGTTGAACAACAACCATCCACTTTAATCTTATCATTTGCTAGCATGTTGGATTACCTAATTTATATAGAGATATGGAGATATCTGTTTAGAAGCTTGTGTGTCTTGTTAGAGCTACATGTGTCATGTAAGCAGTGAATAAGCCCCATTTTATGCATTGTACTGTAGAATGTGCTGAATCTGATGTTCTTAGCTGGGGTTCTTGCTAATTTTCAGCTTTTCATTTTGGTGTGGGTATTCCCTCCATACAAATGCTCGCTCTTCTGCATTTGGAATTGGATTTTCCCTACCTAGGAAAACAATGGTGAGTATAAAATTTGTGGCTACAGCCAAGGCATTGATCATCTAACTCTGATATCCCTTGCGTAAACTGTGTAGTTATTCCAGTGTCGACACATATGCTCAGCTGACATATTTGAATCCTGGCTCAAAGTGGAATCTGGCCCAAGAAATAAACATCCAAACCTGGTAACAACCCATAAACACCACAAGACACTTAGTCTGAATTGCTCTAAAGCTGTTTAGAATGGATGATTTTACTGCAGACATGGCTTAGATGAAAACCAGTAATCCAGGAGCTGAGACTTTGTAATGTGGGGTAATATTTTCAGCATAAAACACCTTATAGCTCAGTGGCGTAAGGGCAGCACTTTTCAGGGAAATGGTTTTCCTCATGATATTGTTGGCAGATGTTATCCAGGTGTTATACGCCACCTTATGAAGATATCCAAAGGTTTAAAAAACTGAGTTGCTCCACATCAATAACACTTATTAATAATATTTTTAAAGACACTGGTAAGATTTACTACACTATGTGCCAATACATCACTAAATGAGTAAACTTTAGTAACTTTAAGTAAAAAGTCCATAGTAATACCATTCTTAACAAGGGTTAATAATGTATTCTTATACAGTATACTGTATCTCTATATACATGGGGTTTATACTGTATAAATGAATGTAACACAAATAACTGCACAAACTCTGAAATGTATGTGTCCTAAACATAAGAGTTGTGCGCTGAGGTAAGGTTCAGTCTTTTTCAACTAGAACATCAAAGAAACACATCACTTGAAGTGAGACGAGTGGACTGTTGGATAAACCCTGCTTTTTCACAGAGGCATACAAAGCTGTTTTACAAGAATAAAACACAAGTGATAGAAAGAAATGGTAGAAAAGTTCAAGATCTGCGTCAAAATCACATGACATGTATGTACAGTGCAGCTTTACATTTTGTGGCCGGTGATATTTAACACCAAACACAAATCCATTAAGGATCGCATCCTATTTATCCACTGAGAATTCCTTATTCCTTAGAATCCAGCCATTCATCCTGATATTATATATGTTTGTGTATGGTACTTTAAACCGGAGAACACCCTGGACCATTTGAGAACACAGCAGCTCTCAGAAAACTTCACAAAGTTCACTTCCATCAACATCCATGAGGTGGTACTGTTTCCTGTTCTGAGTCACCATAGCTGGGGTGCTGTGGCTAAACACCTATAAATGGCACACAGACAGGCAGCTGGATATGGAGCTGTGAAATGAATTGTCATTGAGACAGCTGTAGTAGTTCAGTATTCACTGCAGCGTGCGAGACACACATCAATTTAGGTGTCTGCACCTTTATGTCATACAGAGGTGTGATTTATGTATCGAGGCACTGTTTCCTCTTAGCCTTCCGGGTATACAAGAAGTACATGATGTGGCCTGCAGTAATGAAAAACACAGAGATGATGACGAGAATACCAAAGTGTTGTGGCTGTGGTGCAAAGATCACCATGAGGAAGTGTAGCAGATCCATCATGTAGTTTATTGAGCTCTGGACTCCATTTACAATGCCACGCTCAGACTCACAGATGGTTTCCTGCAGAAGCTGAGTTACTGTCAGGTCAAATGACCACAGGCCTATAAATAGAAGAGCGAGAGATAGAGTTGTGAACATCAGAGGCCACATGCATTCAGTTATGAATTTCACTCAGTGTTTTTGAGTAAGAGTCTCCCAACTTAGCACATCATGATTTGGCCATTTTATTAAAAAATTCTACAGAGCTATCAAATTACAGTGGATCTCCTGTGCACATGCCTTTTCAAGCCATTCCACAGGTTTTAGATAGGATTTTGACAACGAGTTTCAGTCATTGAAAAGTTGATGAGTTCAGTTTGATATCATAGACTTAAAGTTAAAACTGTAATGATGCTCATACTCAAGTACAATTAGCACTATCTGATGCTAGAATATAAAAGAGGAATGATTTATATTCTCATTATTCGGTGTCAGTGGATGAGGATGGGCTCCCTTTTGAGTCTGGTTCCTCTTCCTCATGTTGCCTCAGGGTGTTTTTTCCTTGTCATCCTCGCCTCAGGCTTGCTCATTAGGTATAAATTTAAATTTGTGAAAATGTCCTTTGTTAAAAGTGCTATATTAATAAAATTGAACTCAACTGAGTTGAATTAGGTCTGAGCTCTGACTGGGCCATTCCATAATGTTGCTCTTCTTCTTCTGAAACCATTCCTTCATTCACTTGGATTGTGCTTTGTGTCATTATTGTGCTGAAAGGTGTTTAACACAGGCCAGCATATTGTGTGCCAGAATAGACTGATATTTTGAGTTATCCGTGATTCACTTTATCTTGACTAGGGCCCCAGTCCCAGCTGAAGCTGATACTGCCACCACCATGCTTCACCATGGGTATGGTGTCCTTGGGGTGACAAGCTGTGGGGGTTTTATTTTGTTTGTTTTTTTAAACTAAACATATCTTTTAGAATTATGCCCCAAAAATTCTACCTTGGTCTCATCAGACTGTAACACATTTTGTCACATGGTTTGGCAAAAGTTAGGTGGACTTGTATGTTTTCATTTTCATATGAAAGGGCTTCTGTCTATCCATCCTACCCCATAGCCCACACATGAAGAATATGAGAGATTGTTGTCATATGCATGAAGTGACCAGTTCTTTCCAAATATTCCTGCATCTCCTTTAATGTTGCTGTATGTCTCTTGGAAACCTCTCTGGTTTTCGTCTTGTTCATATGTCAATTTTGAAGCGACCTCCTGTTTCTGGTAATGTCAATGTGGCACCCTATTATCTCCACGTGTTGATGATGGCCTTCACTGTGTTCCATGGTACATCTAATGTTTTGCGGGGGGGGAATTGTACCCCTCTTCTGATACTGATCTACAGTGAGATTCTGTACATGCTTTGTAATCTCTTTGAGGACCATGGCTTCAGTCAGATGAAATCAAGAAGATGTCAAGACAATCCTACAGAAACAGCTGGTTTATGAATTTGGGGTTAATCAGAATTACTTCACTGATGACAGGTGTATAATATTTCTTTTTGAACATGAGTTTGAATGTGATTGTGGTTCATTCTGAGCACAGTCAGATGCCCCATCATAAAAGGGTGTGCAACCCTGTGCAACTAAGTTAAAACAGGGTTTTTTTTTCTTTTCCTTTTCCTAAAATGTTTCTATTTATTCTTCACTTGAATTTTCTTGGTTGCTATATCACATTAAAGGTGGAAAAAATATCTGACATGATTTGTTTTGGTTTCTTTTTTTCTACATCACAAAAACCTGCAATTCAACAAGACTTTCTATTGTGTGGACTTTCTATATCCACTGTATCTCATCTCAGTTCTTAACTATATCAACACTAATTAACACCAACTGTAAATGCAAAGTGTTCAAGGTTTGAGCTTAAAATGGATGCTCTAAACATCCAGTCTTCTCACCAATTCGAGCTGTGATGACTCCTAGGAACAGCAGAGAGATGGACACATAAGACTCAGGTGCTGGCGCTGTTGGTGCATTTTCAAACAGCACTGTATTGTTGGTCCAGTGTATTGAGGAGCGGTCAGGCAGCAAAGGCTGGTTGTTGCCCCACTGCAGCAGGTATCCATGTCTGCTGTGTCCTCCTCCATTCATCCCTCCCATGTCTGAGGCATTAGACTCTTTTAAGATGCTGAGGTCCATAGGGCTGCCGGGGGCAAACACAGAGCATATGCACAATAGCAGACAGAACAGATGCAGGCAGCTGGAGATCAAGCCTGTTTTGATCAGGCCATAGGCTTTGCGGAGATTGATGAACAGAACTGTACCCAGCAGGCCAGCCATGGCTGAGACACCCATCAGCAAGCTGAGAAGGGAACCACTGATACCTTGTGTATATGCATAACCTGTGGTGATACAGTCAAAGCCCAGCACAGTGGTGTAGAGGAAGGCGAGGCCCAGACCTGCCAGGAACACAGGCTGCCGGTAATAAGCTCTCCAGCCCTCTCTGCAGGTGCTAAGAAGCCTGCGCAGGCGTTGCAGACATGGTGGCAGGCTAGTACTCTCTCTCAAATGCAGACCTTCGTTGTCCTCAGTGAAGGACGCTGTCTGTCTTAATGAACTCTCACCTGCATGATGAAGAAGAAAAATATTTACTACTCTAATGCAAATGCTGTGATTTCACAAACTCTTCACCCCTTTTCCATTCTCCAGCCTGTAGGTTTGTCTAATTCTAAGAATACCTTTGACATAAGTTACTTTGCAGTCTGTCTAATGTATATGACAGAGAACATGGCCACAGGACCTTTATTTTTTATTTTATATCTCTCTATATAAGCATTTTAACTTAGTTTGACTAGCGGCTATGATGCTAATGTATCAGTTCCCTTCATAATATATTATACAAACCGTAAAATAATGATTATACAACAATTAGTATAATCCACTAATTTGTTTGGATGAGTTGGGTTCCAAGAGCGCAACAGGAAAACATACTGAAACTGGTACTACTATACAGTAGAGTTAGCAACATCATCATTGGAAGCTCATCAGAGAAAGATGAAAAGGAAGAAGGAAAGGGAAGCCAGCTAGCCAACAAGCTATCAGTCAATCTGGCTTCAGGATCTATTTCCATTCACAGAGTAAAAATTAACAAATTATGTAATGGTATTATTTAATAATGTAAGTACCTTATCTAAAAGGAATAAGTCAAAAGACACTGACATACTGTAAGCTCAAAACTTAGTGCCTAAGTAGATATCTACATTGAAGTAAAATAATAGCTTCTTTTTTTTAACCGTAAATAAATATAGTTAAGATGACCTTATTGAAATCAGTGCTACGGATTCTCACCTGATCTGGATTTTCAACCACCTTAAAGAAAGCCACTTATGTCATAGTATTTAATCATTTGGCTGATTCTTAACGAGACATTTTGCTACTTTGCTGTACATAAAGATACAGTACATACAGTACATGTTCACATACAGTGAAAAACATGTCTTATTAAGTGTAGTGTGACTTCAAAGTCTTGTTATTATAGCATATTAGATCACACCCATTACCTTGTGAACTCTTCCTTTCCCTCCTCTTCTCCAGATAGCATTGTTCCTCTACCATGGGCAATTTGACTGAAAGTGCTGGTACAATGCGATACACTCTAGAGAGGAAGACAAACTCCACAATCAAGGAGACCAGATTCCATCCCAGGATGAAGCCACAACCCACCACATTTGAGGCCAGGGTCATGACCTGACCCACAGCCAGCGGAGCCAAAATGTTGGTCACTTGGTCAATGCGTCGCATGGTGGCGTTCATCCCTACAGCAGCATTAGAGCAATTTCCTTTGTATGTGGCCAAAAAACAACTAATACTGATGATACAGATGTCACCCAAAAATGTTATTGGAATGATGCACGCACAGCATATTAGGTTATTATAACGTGTATATGTTTCCATCATGAACATTTTGAATGCACGTGGATTAGGATCTTACCCGCTAGGTGGCCACGGTTGTAGCCAGTTATGACCACTATCCAGTCTCTCTGTATGGCAATGTTGAGGGCTGTGCTGGCGAGGTTCGCCACATCTGCCAGGACGATCACCACCGTATAACAAACCACCTTGTGTGAGTCATGTGATTCAACATGTTACAACACATACTACATTAGTGCAACTGCAATTCTTATTAACAGTACTGATAGCAAAATAAAATACACCAGTATTAACACATGGAGCACGTATAAATATGTGAAGAAACCATAGCAGTTACTCACAGTTAACCAACCATTCCAGATTTGCTCAATCCACTTTTTGTATGAGAATACCAACATAAGCAAGATACTACATGCTGTCAGTGAGATGTTTTGAATGAACAAGGATGCATGAGCCACTGCAGTGAAGAACATAGAGGATTAGTTCAGTGCTTAAAAACAAGAACAGTACTTCATATGTTTTGTAACCCCTAACATTTAAATGAAACACAAGCAAATGTCAAACAAATGTTAATTAAAGAAAACAGCAAAAAAAAAATTTGCTTGGTTCATAAGTATTCACCCCTTGAAATCAATACTTGGTAAAATAACCTTTGGCTGCAGTTACAGCTGCAAGTATTCTGTGATATGTTTTTATCAGCTTTGCACATCTATATCCTGATAAGTTTTGCACATTCGTCTGGCAAATGGCTCAAGCTCTATCAGACTGGCTGGAGACTACCGGTGAACTGCACCAGCACCATTGTCTTACCACCAATTGAGGTCTAGGATTTGACTTGGCAATTCTACCACAGTCAGGTTCTTGGTTTTGAAGAACTCCAGTGTAGCTTTGGCAGCATGCATGGGGTTGTTGTCTTGTTGGAAGTCTCAAGTATATTGCAGACAGGAACAGGTTTTCTTCTCAGATTGCCATGTATTTGGCTTCATCCATCTTGCCTCAAATTTTACCAGTTTTACAGGTGAGGAAGTACATCCCCAAAGCTACCAATAACATGCTTCACTGTGAGGTTTGTGTTCTCAGGGTGATGAGCATTGTTGGGTTATATAATACTTTGTGCCAAGACCAAAACTATTTTGGTGTCATCAGAGCATCTATTTTTATCCAAAATTGGCTTTCATCTCACCACTCGAAGAAGCTGGGCTATGGACACGTTTGAGCTATGGATGTATCCAACTCCTTCAGAGTTACCCTTGGCCTTGGTTGCCTATTTGACTAATGTCCTCCTTACCTTGTGACTGATTGTTGGTGGATTGCCTCCTGTAGTTATTCCATATATGTTTTTTTTTAAATAATGGATTTAATAGTGCACTGTGAGATTTTCAAAGTTTTATATATGTTTTTATAACCCAATCCTGATTGATGCTTTTTTCCAGCACTTTATCCCTTGGTTTGATAGCTCCTTTGTCATTATGATGCTTATTGTTTATGTATGATATGTTCTCTAATAAACTCAGGGGCATTTAAGCAATAGGTATATTTATATTGTGATCATGTGACACTTTAATTGCACACAGGTAGCCTCTGCTCAGCTAATTATGTAACTTATGCAAGGCACTGTACATCAGCTTGAGGACTAAAAGACTTTTTCAAGTGCAAGTTATAATGACACAGAACAACAAATCCAAAAATATACTACCTTTGTTTCTTGGGTTACGGTCCACCCAGTCTCCAATTAGAGCACCTAATAAAAGCACAGAACCAGCCAGCACCAGCCCAAAGATGGCAGTTAACAATAAGTTATGTCCGTACAGCTCAATCAGAAAGACAGAGATGGCAAAGTGCCACATACGATCACCCTGGCATGGAAGCAGAGAGACACAAAATAATGACAAATGCAGCAGAGAATAATGACAAATACAGCAGACAATAAACACTGAACATTTATATTTTAACATGGCTTCTTACCCACATTGACAATGCTCCACTGACATATATGAGGAACTTGGGGCCTGTGAGGTAGCTGAGCGCTGATCCTGAGAGACAGGGAGGTTTGGGGTTTTTGTTACATCTTAAAACATCTTAAAAGTCTTAGGTTATTCAATTATTCATCTAAAATAATTTTATTCATGAACATAGCTGGTATGTCATTAATAAAAGCATGTCATTACAAGAGGAATGCAAGTCTGGACTCGCCTGTAGGTCCTGGGAGTTTTAACAATTTAAGTCTGCCAATTCAGTATTCATTCCATTAATATTCAGTGGGGTCACTGTGGATCTGGATCCTATCACAGTAAAGATTGGATGCAGTGCAGGAATACACCCCAGATGCAACAGCAGAGCACCATATACACAAACACTCACACCTAGGGACAATTTAGAGTATTCAACCTGCCTACCGGCATGTTTTTGTTTTGTTTTGAGTGGTGACAAGAAACTGGAGAACCCAGAGGAAACCCATGTAACACAGGAAACCCACATGAAACTCTGAGTAACAGAGATGCTTGATGAATGCCACTGTGTTCTTTTGTTGGACTGGTTGAAGTTTCTCACCTGATTTACCCTTTTTCTTCTTTTTTTGTGCCACTTTGGTGTCATTGTTCTCATTGTCTATCATTACACCGCCACACTGAGGTAAATCTGCTCTCAAAGACATGCTACAGAAGACAAATACAGCTTTCAATCTGACAAGGCATAAACCACAATCTGTAATATACAATAGATAGAATAGAATAGATTACATATATATATATATATATATATATATATATATATATATATATATATATATATATATATATATATATATATGGAGACTTTTGACTTAGTATAAATAGTTTACGTATAAGTGGTGAAGTATAAGACTACAGTATATAAATGTTCTGATACATCAGTTTATAATTTAATTCAATATGTTTAAACTTCCCATGACAATTTTATTCATAACGCTCTGAATTTCTCTGGTTTACAGTAAAACAGCCAAACAGCCAAAATACTTCAAATTAATTGGTAATACTTTAGCGGTTCCCTTTACTGACGTTACAAACCATTATCTTCAGCGTTAATACACCACAAGCAACACTAAGAATGTAACATATTAATTTGTTTTTTTCTTTCTAAAAAAATCTACACAAGTCAATGCAATAGGCCACAATGGCAACACCTTAATGAACATGTTTGGAGTTGTTAACTGACAAAGTACATAACCAATATTTAAACTTAGAGACCAGAGTGTAGTATGTTATCAAATTTTAGTAACATTCCGTGCACTTTTTTTGCTTTCATTGAATACATTGAATATTACAAATGTACATATTATAAATGTTATTCGATGGAGGTGTATTAAGTGTAACATTTAAACAAATGTCGCCGAATACATGTATTATCTTGCTTTGTTACTTTGTAACATTACATACAGGTTATAATGCTCAGTTTAATATTTGTTAATGTTAACCACTGCAGTAAATAATATTAGTTAACCGCACCTTAATGTACAACTTTACCAAATAAATAAATAATACAGTTTCCAGATCTAAAATATATATACTCATTTACCTCGAGCATAAAAAGCCAAGGATCAGTCCCTGAAGCCAACACAAGTCACCTTTTGAATACGGAAGTGCTCTGGCTTGTTCCTGCTTTATATCCAAGTCCTGTGTCAAGATTGTAGTGTCTTTGCCATGTGTTTCTGTTACAGGGACATGACCACAGACCTGAATTTGCAGTCAGAGTAGGAGTGCTAACATAACAGTGTATGAGGACGTCATTGTATGAAAGTGCCAGAAAAGCAAAACAGGCCATACGGCCTGACAAAGGCAGCATATTCCAGAGCATGTGACCACCAGAAGGGACAATGTCACTGACGACCCCCGAGCATTACAAACAAGTGGTGGAATGAGAGTCACCTTGTGTCTATTCCTTCCATAGAGATCTTTGCCTTGAGTAATAATTACTGTTTTATTTTATTTTATTATTTTTTTTAAGTTTGTGCACTTAAGTTAAAAAAATTTTTGTGCAAGCACTTATGTTTGAAATGGTCCTCTGACATTGGTAATCTGACATGCTCATGTCAATTTCTCCTTTACAATATCAGAAGGATTTGTCCATTTCTATCCACACAGGCTACTCAGGTGCTTGTTCAGTCTCTTGTCATTTCCAGACTGGCCTACTGCAGCTGGCTCCAGGCAGGTCTGCCTCTGAGCGCCATTCAACCTCTGCACCCGATCCAGAATGTAGCTGTGTGACTGGTTTTCAACCTGCCTAGGTCTCCCCAGACCACCCCATTGCTACGTTCCCTCCACTGGCTTCCTGTGGCTGCCTGCATCAGATTGAAAACACTGCTGCTTACCTACAAAGCCAAAAACAGGCCAGCACCCACATACCTCAAGTGTTGTCTGTGTGCTTTTCTTACTATATCACCTGCACAACAGAATTTTTAAACTGATGGTGTACTTAGTCCGTGACCTAGTCAACTAGTATCAGGATGGTTTTATTGATAGAGGCTTCAAAGCGCTTCTGTAAGTTGTTCTGGATGAGGGCATCTACCAAATATCATAAATGGAAATGTAAACATAAAATGGTCTTTATTGTTACCAATTAGCCTTTATACAAACTAACATTTTTTGTTTCAGATCTTTCAGATAATGATTCCTTACAGGTTTGCTAGGTGCTTTGGAGCACTGCACATTCAACTGTTCACACGTTTTGTAAGTCTATCTGAATAAGTGTCTCATTTGGGTGACTCTCCCTCTCTCACACACACTAGGAAAGATTGTGAAACTCAGTTATATTTTATAACTTCACTTTGTGTAACTCTTTAACAATAACTTTGAATATAACTAGTTAAACTAGCTATTATCTGCTATGGCTTATCATTAATGTAAGTTTAACTCATAGCTCTTGTTCTAATTTCTCTTTGACAAAGACTAATAGATAACACAGAGTGTAACAATACAGCTCTACTGTTTCACAGACTAATGAAACATCTTCTCTAAATTATCAGGAACAAAGTATATATATAGTGTTTCCATAAGCTGTTATTCACAACATAAAAGACATGCACTACTGATAGATCAGTAATCTTGTCAAGATACGGTGATATCTCACATCCTGTTTTTCTTCTCTCGGGCCTGAATCAATGAATTCATTTAGTATTATATACAGTATGTAACCAAAATGAGTAGTTTTAAAGGTTGTAATTCTTTAAGAAGTTTATTCTAACCTCCAGATTAAAGTGGGTTCAATAAATAATCTAAAGTGAATGATGCTCAGACTGATGTATTAAAGTTGTTGTGAGAAAATCTAATGGATTTGACCTAATGGTACCATTTATGGACTACATCTTCCTTGTATCATAGCAATCATAGCTTGTATTATAACCAAAACAAACAGATCCATCTTATCAGACTAGGAAGTACACCAGACATATTTATTTAGTGACCAAATATTTTATTACTCTTTTAAAGAAAGGCCTCACTGTGTTATTCAAACATACACATAAACATTATAAACTTCCAAACATTTGAAAAATAGATCAGAATACTGATAGATTGAAGACTAAACAAAACCCAAATACATTTTTTTAAAATCATAAAACATACTGTTTATTGTATATTTTATTATCTATTGTACAGAAACTAGTGAACTATTGTGAACTGTGAGAATTAAAAATATTCTCTTACGGAGAGCAGTCCATTTACATTACTTTAATAATGTCAAATATATGCCAGTTTTAAAATCAATAGATAAAGTAAATATGATAACAGTACATTGATGCCAACATAATCTTTATGAAGTTAGTACGCAAAACATACAGGTGACATTTTATTTCCTCAACATGTAAGTTTTACATCAGGAAGAAATAATGTGCATACTAAAATGTTATATAAAATGACCTTATTTATGTTTCCACTGCATACCCCTCATTATCATAAAATCTTTCTGCTTGTCTGTCTGCCAGGCGTTCACGTAAAAATTTAATAAACTGATAGAGTGCCCAAAGCGGAATAAGTAAACAGGGAACAGTGGTAAGGAGAATACAAATTGCATAGATCCAGCCTGGATATGTCAGAATTTCTGGAGCAGGGAAATTCACCTGGGAGAGATAGAAAAACATCTGATTATTTGTATCATATGTAGCAAATAATTGATCTCTTTAGTAGTTAATGTCACAGTCCTTGGGCATAGGCGTAACTATAGACCTAACATATTAGCCCTGTATTAAGAGTTATACCAGTGTTTGTGGTTCTTACATAATCTGGGTTCCATGCTTCATAGGTGGGTTTATGTTGTGCCTGGTCCACTACATAAGCCAGGAAGACCACCAGCAGCATCAAAGGACTGATCACCCTCCATGTAGCTTGCCAGTACAGGTTGGGTCTGTGTCCTGTCATCCACTCTATATCATCACTGAATCTGAGAGGGTGGAAACATGGTATAAAACTGATGGTCTGTGGAATAACCTATACCACAACAGCGGATAACCTAGTACAGCTTATTCCATACATCTTAATTTCATACAGTGGCTTACAGAATCTGAATCTGCTACCAATAGTGGTTTCTATAGAATCAATTAATATCATTTATAAAAAATGTAATTATTGAATGGAATTAAATATATCTCACGATTTACCTGTTTGTCAAGTCATTTGAATATTAGCATGTGTATACAGTATACACCCTCACAAGGCTATTGTGATGTTATATTTATTGTCTCTTGCTCTTGGCTAGTACAGTTCTTTATGTGTAAGGCATTACAGTCAATATTGGCTTTTTTTGTTGTTGCATTTATTAGTGAAAAATGTAGTGTATGAAGTCTTGCTCAAGACATAATTTCACAAAACGTGTTACAGGCATGATATTCATATGTAAGGAATAAAACCACATCTTAGTACTGGACTCATGTTGGACCCTACAGTACATTCCATTAACAAGTTAACAAGCACCTGTTGGCACCGTAGATGTAGATCACGGACGTGATCTCGAAAAAGGCGATGACCAGCAGAGGCAAGGAACCTACATAGTTATTAAAGATGGCCAGCCAGTAGTTTCCAGATCCCATGGTGAATATGAGTGCCACAATAAAGGAAACCAGGCACATCAGCCCTACAGAGAAAAGACAATTCAGTTGGTAAAATTGACCTGATCTCATACAGAACTAAAACGCAAAAGCAATTTTTGTAGATTTACTAATGATGTTGTAAGGAAAGCTACATGATTACCTTAACCCACCACTATCCTAACTTTAACCATTGAGAACTTTTCATAACATGGTTTGAGAGGTAAAATGATTATCTACTTTGTGTTGTCCCAGTCTCTCTATTTACCTGTAAAAATCTCCTTAGGAATGCACTTCGGCACCAGGTGCAGGTCCAGCAGAGGGGTCAAGAGCCCCTCCAGATTTCCAAACATTGACGAAAGGCCAAGACTGAAGAGCATAATGAAGAAAAGCACAGCCCAGACCTGGGACCCTGGCATCTTTATTACCGCCTCAGTGAACACAATGAAAGCCAAGCCTGTGCCTGAGGCACTCTGAGGAACAACAAACACAGAGACATCTTGACAAAACTTAAAGAATTGAAAGCACATTTATCACAGCAAGTCAAGTTCTACTGAGTGTGTAGTAGTCAATACAGGTAAGTGGTACAGTTATTATTTATTTTTTTTACTATATGGCATGAAGTCAGTGCTCAGTAATAAGGTGCATGGATGGAACTGAGGCTGATAGAGGCCAGGGCTAATAGATTTAATGCACTGTATTTAAATTAAAGAGCATTTCCAAAATAAAGTGCATATTTAGATAACGGTTTAAAGAGAAGGCCTGGGAAGTAGAAGTTTTCATTTTAGGAAACTTTTTAGTAAAGGTATTATACCACAGCATTTTTGAATTCTCGAATCTCATTGGTCAGACGTTAATGAATTTCTTTAACAGCAGCTCTAACAGTAGTACTTCAAATGGCAGGTTTACATTTAATGCACTTGTTCTAATACATCCTTGTCTCCAGAGTAATAACTCGTTCCCAAGGACTTGTATGACGGACATCGATTAATAAACAGATAACAAAATATGTTATTTAACAAAGAAAAACCTATACTCATCATTTATTTAATATTGATGGAAGGAGTCTCATTTGTCAGCACTTTGTAATAGGTAGTAAATTTTTACCACAACAGAGGTTGTTTTTTTTTTTTTTTTGTCTTAGTAACTTCAAGAAAGAGAAAAGGAGATCCTAGTACACAAGTCACGGTTTATAACTGTTATAACACAAGTGATAACAGGAAATAACTTGTTTCTTGTTTCATAACAATAAATGTAACTATAAATGGTTAAAAAGCATGATGTGTCATTCAGTAATAAATTAAAATTTGTAATTGTTGGTAATTTGCTGTGGTATAAGGGAAATTAAACACTTTGGGCCATGTTGCGAGAACAAAATTATCTGCTCCTCTTTGAAGATTATCCTACAACAGCACAGGATTTTATTTCTTACATACGCACACACACACACACACACACACACACACACACACATATATATATATATATATATATATATATATATATATATATATATATATATATATATATAAATCTGGTTTCCTTTACAGTTGCTGATGAACCCATTATTATTATGTGTGTAATAATACCTGATCAAGCAATGTTTGGAGATTGCATGTCTTCAGATTAATCTTCTGCACCTCGTGTGGATGTGTCGCATTAAGATATGTCAACTGTGCCTCATAATTTTTCTCTGTTATATTCATATCCGGAATATTAAAAGCATTTGTCAATTCCAAGATATTACTGTGAAAACAAGAAACAAGCAAATATATAGCAAGTACATTCTCTGTCACTTTTTCCTAGATCACTTAGTGCAGTGCTTACCTGTTTACACATTCATTATAGCTTGACAGTGCTTTAAATCCCAGGATGGAAAAAATGGGAATTGAGGCATAGATTGAGGTAGCGCTGTTGATGCATCCAACAATAAGAGCATCTCGCTCACAGTTGTTTCTGGGGAGAAAATTAATTGAATTTATTTCATTTTACTTATTTAATTAGATTTTACAGTATTTTTAGCTTTACAATGCACTGGAAAATGATTAAATGCCCGTTTTAGGCTATAAATTCTTTATTTAGATCCACAGATTATCATATTTTTTGTACATTTTTATCTCTGCAGATAAGAATATCTGCCATTCTGTTGTATTACAATGACATGAAGTATATTACACCATTACAATGCATATGTAATAAATGATGTAAGCATTTGTTGTTGGCTTGAGTGCAACAGTAAAGTGCATACTTTACTGCTTGATACAATAGCTTACTTTTGTGGGTTATAGCTGGAAAATGCAATGAGGCCTCCAAATGCAAGTGACAGAGAGAAGAATATCTGGGTTGCTGCATCCAACCACACTGTTGGGTTTTTCAGTGTTTCCCACTGTCAGAAGGAAAGCACTGAAAGGTCACAGGTGTGGTTATAACGCACTTTCACAGGAATGAATTTCTCTTCCCTACTTTTTTCAAGTTAAACATTTGGAATGCATCTAGAAATTTCATAAATCGTGCCATGATATTAAAAATGAAAACCTTATTAGATAAATCTTGCTCAGTGATCCATATGAGCCGACCTACAACTTTGCCACTGTGATAATGAGATAAAAGTCATATTTAAGGGCAGTGGTGGCTCAGTAGTTACGGCTCTGGACTACTGGTCAGAAGGTTGAATACCACCACCCCCAGTACCAGTTCCCCAGTATCAGTACAAGCAAGGCATTCAACCCGCACCTCCTTTGCTTCATTGTAAGTTGCTTGGATATATTAATTGATAAAAGCACCAATCAAATTTGTAAGTGTAATGCTTTAGTTTTTAAACTGTGAGATTACAATTAGACAGCAATTATATTTAGACAGTCTAGTTACATAAGGAGTAAGTTCTAGGTTAATTTACCTAGCACTAATTAGCTCCAGTAGGCCCCTCATTTTATAGCAAGTTACCACTTAGCAAACAAACACAGTAAGTGCATGGCAGCTGTGAAAAAAGCACAACTTACCTTTGGTGTGAAGAGGTGGCGCAATCCAATACTGGCTCCTGGCAGAGTCAATGCCCGGATCAGAAAGATGGTGAGCACAAGATATGGGAAGGTAGCTGTGACATACACTGCCTGCACCCAGAGTGACAGATTCATTTAATGTTAATGGTCTGATTCATGAATAAATAAATGCTTAATTGAATAATATGAATAAGATGGACTGTGAGGAAGGTCCCGACCTTGCCGATGGTCTCGATGCCCCGAATGAAGCAGATATAAACAATACACCAAGCTGAAGCCACACACACCACCAGCCACCACTGAAGGTCCCCACTAATTGAAATGTTCGGAGTGATATTCAGTGTCTCTCTGTACCAGAAGTAATTCACTGGAGTGCTCTTCTCACATTCCTCCACATACCCTGCAAGAACATAAAGCATATAGCATATAGCACTGTGATTATTATGAGAAAGTGGTGATGAAATGAGATGGTTGAGTTGAGTGAGGTATGATTGGACAGTAGTGAGTGTAGTTAATTCACAAGAAACTTATACAATCTACTTATCTAAATAACTGAGACTGAACACTACGAAGTGTTTTTAGACTTTTTAGTTTTTATTTATTGTCTCATTACTGTGGAAAAAACTTGTTTTTAATCAAAACTACATTTTATTGTATTGTAATTTCCACTTATATATATATATATATATATATATATATATATATATATATATATATATATATATATATATATATATAATTTATAATAATATCCTTTAATAATTCCTTTATCTCATATTTTCTTTCACAAGTTCCTATATTCCTATATAGAGGTTTCTATATATTTCCCACTATTAATTTATTTTATTTTTATTTTATTTTATTGTTTATTTAACAGGGACAATAAAACAGTCCATGCCTACCCCAGAATTAGCTTCAAAGCTAAATTTCATCTGCAGTCCTTGGGCAGGAAGTATATAAATGAAAAAAAAATAAATAAAAAAATACATAGATGGGTAAAAATGTATCACCATAAACTTAAATTACGCATAGTGTCATTAATGCATTATTCAATAAATAACAAACCTGAAATATAAAATATGAATCATGAGCCAAACATCATACCTAAAATTGAGAGTACATTGCAAATAATACAGCTGCAGGAGAGTTATGCTGTGATAAATACCATTACATATCTAATATACATTATATAAGAAAGACTAAATTAGAAAATGCTCATTAATATATAATGGATTGAATGTGTTCAATGATCACATATTTGACTTGCCTTCAGCCATATTTTCAGTTGGGACTTAAATTGTGCAAATGTGGGGCATTGTCTAATATTAGTTCATAGCTTGTTCCAAATATCAGCTGCTCTTATAGGGAAAGCTGAACGATCAAACTCTGAAGCTCTATTTTGCACTTCACTATTGTTAGCAATAATAATTTTATATCAAATTTTATTAATATTTTACATACACAATTTGGTCAAACGTATGTGGACACCTGACTATCAAACCCCTGACCCATTAACACAAAGTTGACCCCCCCCCCGCTGTTATAATAACCTCCACTCTTCTGAGAAGGCTTTTCACTAGATTCTGGAGCATGACTGTGGGAGTTTGTACTCATTCAACCACAAGAGCATTAATGTGGTCAGACACTGGTGTTTTTTTAAGGAGGCCTGGGGTACAGTTGACAACCAAGTTCATCCCAAAGGTGTTTAGTGGGGTTGAGGTCAGGGCTCTGTGCAGGCCACTCGAGTTCTTCCACTCCAACCTTGGCAAACCATATCTTTATGGATCTTTGTTATGTGTACAGCAGCATTGTCATGTTGGAACATATTTGGGTTAGTTTCAGTGAAGGGAACTCTTAATGCTACAGCATCCAAATACATTCCATACAATCGTTTGCTTGTTGCAACAGTTTAGGGAAGAACCACATATGGGTGTGATGGCCAGGTGTCCACAAACTTTTGGCCATATCGTGAATGTATCGTCAACAAAATGGGATAATGTATATGTTACTGAAACCATTAGCTCCAGTTACTTTAAACAATATGTATATGGGTAAATGTTTTGACCTTTTTTTTTGTTGCAACCAGGAACCCTCTCAAAACAAATTTATTTTATGAACATAATCCAAGTATTCAAATTATTTTAATTGTGTGCAATAATATTTTGGCTATTCATAGGAGCCACAGAGATTTTTGCTTTGGAAATTTCCAACTTGACATTATTTATAGTTAGGTTTGGTTTAAACCCATCCAATTGAAGTTGCCTGTCAAACAGGCTAATGTCTATAAGAGCTTAATAATAATTATAATAATTTTGATAAGGGTTGTGATTTTCACCGATGTAAACAAAAATTAAAAATCCCAGACTCACTCTCTGTGCGGTACAGACCACTCTTTTAGAACCACTGGTGTACCACATAAAAAATGTCTGGCTTGCCATAATAAACTAATGTGATACTGTTTGTCTTACCGGTGTGATTGGTGTTGACTGGGCATGACTGCCATGGCAGTGGGTCTTGGAATGAATGGAAGAAATACCACAGAACCCAGGCCAGTATAGTGTTATAAAACAAACCAACCAAAAATGACACAGTCATAGAGGCCATACCTGCACATGCAAACACAGAAGAAAGAGGTTGTCCAGTGAGTACTACAACAGTATAGGAATGATTTCAAATCTGATTTCAGTTAACAAACCAAGGAACTCCATTACATAGAAGTGATTACACAAACCATAGTGTATCACTGCTGAATGCAACACACTACCACCAAACATGTACTACACATCAGTCACTAATACTGTATGTACATAACCATTATGCACATAGTCCTTCCATACCCACCTATTCCTCCTAGGTAAGGTGATATTGAGTTCCAGACTCCTATGCTGCCCATGCGGAGCCTCTGACCAATAGCTAGCTCCATATGAAGCAGCGGAAGCCCCTCAAACACCAGCGCTATGAGGTACGGGATCAGAAATGCACCTAAGTACAAACACGATACATTAGTATACTTCCAGATATATTAGCACATCAAAACATGACCAACAGTCTTAGAGAAGCAATTAAGATTAGACTATTATGCTAACTTAGACATTTTTTGTATTGTGTTATCCTTGTTATCGTCCCACTAATCACACCATATGTGTTGTAAAGAATGGTACAGTTTTGTTCTTGGAAGTTCTCATGTATTCTGATAACCTGTCATCTTACTGAGCTTATCTTTAACTCTTGGTGGCGTAAAACATTAGAATGAGAGCGTTTTCCATTTAATGGCTGCATTCATTTCAAGACAGTAGCTTGACCTGATAGACAACCAAATTTTATCTCAGATCATCTTTACCATTTCAATGATTTGACTTCAGTATAATACTACAGTATGAATGGATTCAGTACTGAATGTTTTATTACTTTCTAATGGACTGTACACTGCAGTGGGTGAACGTGGATTCTATATTTACCTAGGTACACTTATATTTACTCTTGACAAAAAGCTGTTAATCCATATGAACGGTCCTCAAAGTGCAAACAGCACATGCATTAGAGCCATATCGCTTTATATAAAAGGTTATGATAATGTCTTTTGTACACTGAAAAGTATACTGGAAAAAAAAACCCACAGAGGTTTGTGTGTGTATGTTGTTGGGTTTTCCCCTCCACTGTTCTAGATTAATAAACAGAGTATAAATAGAGTATGTGTGTGAGTGTATGTGTGTATGTGTGTGTGTGTGTGTGTGTGTGTGTGTGTGTGTGTGTGTGTGTGTGTGCTTGTATGTGTGTGTGTGTGTGTGTGTGGGTGGGTGTGTGTGGCAACATAAAAGTTGATTCGATTTCTCTTTTAGCTACACTTTTTTATCAAATTCATGCACGGTGATATGACAAGTACGTTAACAGTCTTATTCATGAAGCAAGCAACATAATATATGGAGTTGCTATCAAAGTCAATTTGCATTTAAGTACTGAATACTGTACTTTATTGATTCTCTGAATTGGGTATTTCTTTCAACATCTCCAACAGTATTTGAAAATAATGTTTATAAATAAACTTGATTTTTATTCCATTCCTATTTATGTAATTTGACTGTTTGTTAAGGTTTTTCCTTTAAATTAAGTTCAATGTATGTAAGCCTTTCATCATCAGCTTCTCAGAAGCAAGCACAAAATGTCTGTGACATGTTTTTGTAACTTTAGTAGCTGATTCATCTGCACTCACTAAACCACAATTTCCCTTCAGCCTAGCAGAGCATCTCTGGTGTACTTCATAGCAGACTATATGCTCAGGATGAACTGATTGTCTTATATGTGACATTGAATTGGCATGGTGTTTGTTTCATAGCATGATGCTCTCAGTGTATTTAGATCTATGACAAAAAAAACACATTTACACATCTGTTTTATATAACTTTATATAATTTGATTTAATCTTTTTTAAATACAGATCATCAGCAAAATGGATTATATCCATATCTGAAAACATGGGTTCCAATTTTTCAAGTGCCACTTGCTTTCATGGTGTATGGATAAATGTTTTGCTGTTATTGTAACACAAGGGTTCTCAAACTTTTTCACAGCCTAGGACCCCTACATTACAAGTTTATTTTATGAACATAATCCAGTTATTTGAATATTAGGCTCATTATTACAATGTGTACAATAATAATTTGGCTATTTATTGGAGGCACATAGTTTTTTAATATATGAAATGTACACCTGCAGAACACTGAGAAGTTGACATATTTATGACATATTTATAAATATTTATATTTTATATATATTTATATTTACAAGTTATATGGATGGAAGTATCATTTAAAGGCCTTAACTATGAAGAAAATTTAATGAATTCCAATTCGGTCTGACTGATTAAAACCTGACTTCTTAGTTTAGGTAGGAGTTCAAGGAATTAGAAACCAACTAACATGTATGTTCTAGAGAAAAATAAAGCAGTACACAACACAAGAACCCTTTTAATTAAATTCAACCCTGTTATGCACATAATACACTGTCAAAGTCGCTTACCTCCTCCATATACCTGACACAAATAAGGGAACCTCCATACATTCCCCAAGCCAACAGCAAATCCGATGCATGTCAACAGGTACTGAAACTTATTGTCCCATTTAGGGCGTTCATCAGTCTTAGTGGCTTCCTCTTGAGCGTGGCTCAACTCGATGTCTTTGGTGCTCTGAGCTCCATCCATCCTTCAGTTTACTTTGCAGCTGACTTGTTAGTTACAAGTCAGATCTGACTATCATTTCCTCTTCAGAGGACTCTCACTTCTCTTTACCATGACAATTTCTTGGGTTTTTGTCTCCTCAGAAGAAGGGGAGGAGCTTTGGCACTTTTATTCAATCCCACATTATGCTGCAGACTACTGCTTTTATCTGGCACATTTCCAGTGGTACTGAGATATGCCAGGAAGTCCAGACAGTTAAAGTGGCAAACACTCCTACTCAGTTGTTTATTTAAGCAAGCTGTGGTTGCATGGAGCATCTAATCTACAGGTTAACTGGTTACTCATTGCCATGACTTCAAAATTGAAGGATGTTAACTATGGGCTTTCTCCAATAATTACAGACAGAGTTATTGTATTACTTTGCTCTAAATTGTTTACTCATAACCATAAATATATCTCAAAATAAGATTTTGCTTAAGAGTGATATTTACATTTTAGTAAAACATTTATTTTAAGAAAAGAGAAAAACAGGAAAACATGTAAAGTGCTTTGAACAAATATTGATTAATTAAATAAAAACCTCAACATGTCCATTAACAAAACTACAGTTGCCATATAATGCAAATACTATAATACAGTGAAAATATTTGGTAAAAATTAAATATGGTTCTTTAGTATATATATATTATATCACAAACTAATAAGTTGTCACAAATTCCTAAGTTAATTTGAAAATTTCAAGCACAGTTTGACATCCACTGTATTGATACAGTTGTTAAGTATAATTGTAATTTCATAAAAGCAGCAGGTGGTGTGTTGCTAACAATCATCTATTATTATTGTCAGAAATGTAAGAAACATGTCCTTTAAAATGGTGACATAAAGAATTAATACCAATTATCAAATGACCAATGACCAAAATAATAATAATAATAAAAATAATAATAATAATAAATCACCCTGGCACATTCATAAGACTTTCTTATTGAATTAAGAATTGTGCTCTTAATTTAGACACCAGCATCCATTTAACAACAGCGCTTCCGTATAGCCCTGATAATGGCAGCACCAGGTACAGCAAGGCTAGGAATCCCAGCCAATATGAAGATTATTACATAGATCCATGGTGGGTAGGGCTTCTGCTCCAAAGTAGGAAATTTTTCCTGTGATACAAACAGATGTGCAGAGATTGTCAGGCTAACTGCTGTGTATGAAACATTTCTCCCTGACCAGAAGAGACGTATGGATCATGGACGTAAGTCACTCTGGAAAAGAGTGTCTGCTAAATGACTAAATGTAAATGCTGGTAAGGTTCACCACAACCACTCATGGAATGAGCTCACATGGCAATTTAGCTTACAAATGCTTATTAACTTGGATCAAGCTATACTTTAAGCTCTTAGCACATATAGCCTCATGAGTAACCTTACCGATTCTGGGTCCCAGGCGATATAAAAGAGCTCCTTGGAGACGGTGGTAACAAGGTAGAAGAGGAAGATGAACAGCATGATGAGGGGGCTGATAAATCTCCATGTGGCCTGCCAGAAGATATTGGGCTTATGCCCGATCATGAAGACCAGGTCTTCGTTGAACCTGTTGGGAGAGCACATGGTCTTGGATTTGACATCACTCCAGTATGTAGCAATTTAAAGAAATTTTTGTTAACCAACGTATGCTGTAATTTTCCCACCACACTCTTTCTCTCTGAGTACCCCACAGCCACAAATAATAGGTATTATAATAGCTATTATAACAAGGCATGAAAGATAATAGGGTATGGAACAATGGAGTCCAAGAAAAACATGGAAGAACGGTTTTTGTCAAAGAAAATCAGTGACTTTCACTTACGTACCTATCTATTCCATAAACATACACCACTCCAACCATCTCACAGAAGGCAATAATGAGTAGAGGGATGGAACCTGCGAAATTGTCAAAGAGCGCCAGCCAGTAATTCCCTGACCCTTGGACGAATATTAATGCAATACAGCAACACAGCACACAGGTCAAGCCTGAAATAATAATAATAATAAAAAAAAAAACAGTCAAATGAGTTACTTTAATAACATTTACAAAAAAAAAAATACAATAAGAATCTTAGAATTGTAATGTGTGCCAAAAATCCTGGCTGATGATCTCTCTCTGAATACTGTACCTGAGATAAGTTCTTTTGGCCAGTGTTTGGGGAAGACCTTTAAGTCCTGTAAAGGCACCAGGACTCCTTCAATGTTTCCAAACATGGATGACAGGCCGAGACAGAAGAGCATGACAAAGAAAAGGACGGACCACAGTGGAGACAAGGGCATCTTGGTGATGGCCTCAGTGAAGACAATAAAGGCCAGGCCTGTGCCCTCAACACCCTGTTTAACCAAAGAAGCAAAGTACAGAACGTTTCATGTCTTTTTATTAAGCCTTTACATTTAGTGAGGGACAAATTAGGTTCTCAAACTTGAGATATAAAATTCAAAAAGGTTTTTGAGAGCAAAGATGACTCTACCTCACTGAGGAATGTGTTCAGGTTGCAGGTCTGAAGATTTAGATTCTGAATGACATCAGGGTATGTGGTGTTAAGCTCATTTAAAGCTTGATTGTAGTTACTTTCAGTGATGTTTGCTTCTGGCAGGTCAAAGGTGTTCAGCAAAGTCATAATGTTTCTGCAAGACAGATGCAGAGCACATTCTTAGATAACTTCTTTTCCAGATACAGATGTCCGCTGTTAAATAAAGATCACAAGTACATACGTTGCCAAACAGTCGTCAAATCTCTCCGTGGCTCTGAAACCAATGATGGTGTAGATTACAGTGGCAGCAAAGATTGAGGTGAAGGCGTTGATGAGGGAGATGATCACAGCATCCTGCTCACAGTTGTTACTGAAATAAGGACATATGTACCTTAGGACACAATACTAGAGAGTAATTATCATTTAAAATTTGTTTCAGCAGTTGCCTCTACCATTAATACATCACTACTAACTGCTCACTTGTTGTCACTTATGGACTTACTGTACTGAGTTGTAGCTGGAGAATGAGATGAGGCCACCAAATGCCAGAGAGAAGGAATAGAATACTTGAGCGCCTGCATCCAGCCAGGTCGCTGGGTTTGCTAATTCATTAAGCTACACACACATACACACACAAACATGCACACACAGATTTTCAATATGTATACATGGCTACAATATGTCGCAATGTAGTAAATCATGATGATTGCAATATACATTGAATTGCCCTTCAGCGCTGTAAAGGTAAACTGTGAAAGACAGTAATTTTCTGTGAATTTATACTTACATCTGGTGTAAAAAGAAATTTAATTCCCTCTACGGAGCCTTTCAGAGTCAGTCCTCTGATTAGGAAAACCGTGAGAACCACATAGGGTAATGTGGAGGTCACATATACTGCCTTGAAAGGAGATATAAAGAGTTCCTGTTTAATTTCCAGTAATATTAGATACAGTATGAAGCTGATTCATTATGAAATAAGCTAATCACCTCTGAGGTATACAATTCACTGCTAGAACCCTACATTTTGGAACATTTGGAAGAATATCATGTATGCAAAGCAATATACATCAGTTTGGATTGGTTTTAATAACATGAATGACATTTAATTGGAGGAAACCAATTGTGGCTGTTAATTGTGCAATAAACATTTATTCATCATATCTTTATTATATGCGATAAACTTCTATTATATGGTTGTTCCATATAATGTACTTAGTAATACATGGCATTTTGCTGTACATGTACATAGTGTATGCAAGCTTTAATGTGTGTTTATACTTAAAAAGACTTTGATATGATAAGATCTCCTAAATGTTCTCACAGACCTTTTCCTTATGACTAGACTAAAGCAATTACCTTCTATACCACTGTATTAGTACTGTTTTTAAAACTACTGATAAAGTTGATATCTGCTCTTATGTAATATGAAGTATGTGTACCTTTTAGATAAAGGCCTTTAATTTGCAGTCGTTACTTTTCGATTTAATTCAATCAAATTATAAGGTTTAGCTCAAGCTACAAGCTGTTAACACAGACCAAGCTGGCAGCTGGGTGAATCAATGATAAAGAATCTGGAAAATACAGACAGGATTCCTAGACCTAGTGTATATAACAAGGACAGACATTTAAAAAGAAATGTAATCACAAACACCATAACCAGCTCTACCCTGGCACAAATGTTCTTCCCCAAGCTTTTGACCAGCACTTATCAGCTCAACCTGTGTTTTAATATGTTATGCAAGAAAGATTATACCTTGCCAGTGGTCTCAATTCCACGGACACAGCAGACATAGAGTACGGCCCAGGCTGAAATTAGACACAGCGCCATCCACCAATGCAGTCCTCCTGTATCGTCTATGGATGTAGTTGTGTCCAGGGTCTTCCTGTACCAGAAATAATCCACAGGGGAGCTCCTCTCACATTCTGACACCAGACCTGTCAATGTAGCCATGTTTACAGTAAGTAAATTTGTCTAAGTGAATCTAGATAATGTAGCTCCACCTAAAAGACAAATATTAAAAACTAGCACCCTGGTATAACGATCATACATGCACCTTAAAAAGACCACTTGAAATTATAACGTAAATGGCGTCAAACAAAATTGGTAGTATTTCAGACTGCATGGAAGGAGAGCATCCTGAACTATAGGGAATGTCTTAGTGCTGTTAGATCAACAGATTCTTGTTTAATACTGTGGTAAAATTAACAAGCAAAAAGACCACCAGAGAAACATGCACACCATCAATATGTACTATCAATGACTTGTTTTCAGTGACAAAATTGAAAAGATCAGGCAAAAAATCCAGACTATAAATTTAAAGCCAGAACATTTGATAACTAATCCGGTAGATAGCAATATTACTATATCAGATCAGGGATAAACGGAACTAATTTCACTAATTTCCTCATCAAGATCATCGATTTGTGTACTGGATCATTTACCTACATGTTTCTTCAAACAGATAATACCTGAAGCAATCGAACCTCCTCTATAAATTATAAATTCTTCCCATAGTACTGACTATGTACTTACATCTTTTAAACTAGCATTTATCAATCCCCTGTTTTCAAAAAAAAAAAAAAAAAAACCTGACCAGTCCAACTATAGGCCAATATCAAACCTTCTGATTATCACCAAGATCCTAGAAAAGGTTGTAGCACAGCAGTTATACTGGTAGCTACATAGGAATAACGGTCATGAAATGTATCAGTCAGGATTTAGGCCTCATCATAGCACAGAGACAGCGCTGGTTAAAGTGTTAAATGACTTACTATTGGCCTCTGATCATGTCCTTGCATGTTTTGCTTGATCTTAGTGCAGCTTTTGACACCACTGATCATACTATTCTCCTTGATATACTAGAAAATGTTGTTGGAGTTACGGTAAAGGCCCTCTTTTGGCTCAGGTCTTATTTATCTGATCGTTATCAGTTTGTAGATGTAAATGGTGACTTCTCTATGCATACTAAGATAAAGTTTGGTGTTCTGCAAGGTTCTGTTTTAGGCCCATTGCATGGAGTTTCTCCTTGCCACTGTCACATCTGGCTTGCTCATTAGGGATAAATTTATACATTTAAAATTTATACCTGGAATTGATATATTTCTGTAAAGCTGCTTTGTGACAATGTCCATTGTTAAAAGCGCTATACAAATAAATAAAAAAATGAATTGAATTGAATAAGTATTGCACTAAGGATTTTAGATAAGCCTACTGTAACATTTTGAAGAACACTTCATTTTATGAATTCTTATCCATGCATGCAGATTGAAATTGATTCTTGCTCTAATAACAGTTATGTCCTGTGCCTAGTAGCTGTGATACCTGTTCTGTTTGCATTGATGGGGCACTGGCTCCAAGGTAGTGGGTCCTGGAACGAGTTAAAGAAGTACCACATGACCCAGGCAATTATAGTGTTGTAGTAGAGGCTGACCAACAAGGACACACACATGGATGCAATTCCTGTGGGAAGAAATTCATGATGTGCAACATTTATCATTCCAAACTTTGAACAGCAGTGGAGAACATAATGAGACAAAGATTTAAGGATTTCGTTCTACAATTACTTACAGTGATGTTTACTGCCTCTGCAAATAATTTTTCCCCCTAGTAGAGTCAGGTTAGTTGGTGGTAATGAATTTCAACTCACCTACTCCTGTCATGTAAGGGCTAATGGTCCTCCAGACCCCCACACTGCCTTTCCTCAGGCGCTGCCCAATAGCAAACTCTAGGTGAAGAAGAGGAACTCCCTCAAACACCAGCAGGATCAGGAAAGGAATCATAAAGGCTCCTGAAGGAGGACAAATGAAAATAAGCTCTAATTAAGTTCACCACTTAAAATAATGTTTATGCTGACGTAACATAAAGGCTGAAAATGTTTCCTGCGGTGATGTATATTTAGACATTTGTATAGGACATTTCAAATAGGAGTTTACATTGTGAATAGTGTTTGTTTTGAAAATCCCAGTCATGGCCTACATAGGTTTGTCAAGCATTTGGGTAGGGGTGTTGGGTAGGGGTATGACTCAATGCCACTATCTGTATCTTTATCTCTATATGTATGTTTTTAGTGATCCAAATATTCGTTTCTGTAGCTGTATTTGGATTTAAATCTGAAGTATTTTTGGTCTGAACAGGAAAATACACAGGATTGTTTTGTTTATTTGTCTGTTTGTTTGTTTGTTTGTTTGTTTGTTTGTACCTGATTGTGACATTTTTATATGAATTTAGCTAGCTCTGTTTCCCTGCATATGGGCATAATCAAACAATCAACCTAAAGTAAACCACAGCAATTCTGACCAGGCAGTTACTAAGGATGATGAATGAATGCTGAAAATGCATCTCTGTAAATGCACTGCCGTAATTGCATCACAGTAAATGCATCATACTTGTACATTAATAAATGTTTTTTTCTTTGTCCCGCAAGCTTCATATCTTCGCGCTGTCCTGAATGAAAGTATAAAACCTCACTAGCAAGCTTATATAAAAATGGTGCTCCTATTTGTATCTATACATACTGTAGAAATCACATTATCTATTCATTACGTATTTGTATTCAGTTACATCTTGTTACATTTGGGTTACATTTCAGATCTATTGATTAGTGTGTATGTTTAGAGTAAGGACAATATCCAATTCCACAGTGTGGCAAACTCAGCATGTGTGCACTACAGGAACTTTGTGCACATGTGAATACACTGAGGTACACATTGTGCTGTGGGAGTTCTTTTATCATAGGAACAGCTATGAGATTGCACTCTTATCAGCCTTTTCAATACTCTCGGTATCAACATAGCAAAGCACAGCCAGTATGATCTGCTGCTGTTCTGAGTTTCACCCACTCAGGAACATGTGACGGTGGTTCACTCCATTACTAAGACGTGCTTTTATAAAGATGTTTACACAGGTGATGAAACACTAAGGCAGGTACATTATGCAATATATCAATGTGTGAGAACATTTCATTCTAAAATTTTGTTTCTTTTGTCTTCAACACGTGTGTGGACTGCAGATTTTCCTAGGAACAATGATTCTTTGAATCCGACCCTAATGTCTGCTGTTTTTTATTTTTCATAGTTGAGTAGTTGTCCTTGAGTCTTATAGACCTCCTCCTGCTGCTCAGCTCTTTATCTCACAATAAAGGTATGAGTTTGACAAGAAAGCTATACATTTACCAAGAATGCTGTTTAGCAGGGAGATTAAAAACACTGTTGGCTAATGATTTAGAGAAAGCTAAACTGCAAGCTTGATTAAAAAAAAAAAATTTTTAAATGGCTGTGACGTGTGACACCTGTTGGTGTGTACACAAATATAAGAAAAGTAATTAAGGAGTGCTAAACTAGAGAAACCTGTGCAAAAAACACAGAAAATTTCTTGCACATGTAAATCATATTGAAAATACATAATATGGGCAAATGTATGTGGACACCTGATCAATCAAACCTACATGTTTGCTTTTTGAACATCCCATTCCTTTGCTGTTATAATAGTCTCCATTGTTCTGCGAAGGCTTTCATTAGATTTTGGCTGTGGGAATTTGTACTCAGTCAGTATTCTAATTCATTCCAAAAGTGATCAGTGAGGTTGAGGTCAGGACTTTTTGCAGGCCACAAGAGTTCTTCCACACAAAAATTGGCAAACCATGTCTTTATAAACCTCACTTTGTGCGCAGGGGCACTGTCATGCTGGAACAAGTTTGGACCTCTTAGTTCCCGTAAAGGGAAATCTTAATGCTATAGCAAACAAAGACACTCTCTTGCGTTGTGTGCTTCATTGTGGCAAAAGTTTGGGGGAAGGCCCACATTTGGGTGTGAAGTTCAGGTGTTCACATACTTTTGGCCATATAGTGTAGCTGGGCGTCTTGATGTTTTGTTAAACAAAGTTAAAGATTAATGAAAATCACACACAGAAAAATTACAAAAATGCGTCAGTGTTAGGAAAATTAATCATTTATTTGGACATTATTTTCTGACAACTTTTAGCACACCCTGTATATAAAAGTTATAACAATGTGATGCATTAACTTTTTTGCTTAATGTTTGAGGGCTCTAACCATGTGAAGTGCTACATGTTTAATTATCTAAGCAACCAAAAAACAGCAGTTAAACGTTGTAATAACTTATAGAGAGATCAGGAAAGGGGGTAATATAAGAAGGGGTTGTTTTTTAGGACAAGACCAGTAGAAATTCTTCTGGGGCCAGTAAACTTTAATTACTTCATAATTATAAATAACAGACCAAATAAGTTATTGTGTCTGTTATTTATAATTATTTATAAATAATTTAAATAACCGACATCAGCAATGTTACCGTTCTGAAGTATTTCCACGATTGTGTCTCAAATAAAATCCCTTCACTAACAGCTGTTAGCGAGATCAATATTCTTAGTTGACCTTTTTAATTGCATAGCATTGGAACCATTGGGAAAAAGGTTTCATGACATTAGGCCTCAGTCATTTAGAACATATTTTCAGCACGTCTTCTGATATTGTGTGGATTTTTATTAGTAAAAGAACACAATCATAAAAACTTTCTTTATTAGCCCATTAAATCGTTGAGGATTTTGTGGTTTCCTAAAACATCATTGCATTAAAAAATACCTGTGTGCTTCTCATCACTGATTCTGTGTCTTGTCATTAGACAGTGTTAAACTGTCAAGTACAGGAAGTCACAAGATACAGCAAGAGAGAAATGTAAAACATACAACAGGTTGACCTGAACATAGTCTTCTTTCAGAACACTCATAAAGACTCCATGATCTTTCTGCATGTCATAAAAAAAGGGTGAGAATAGAGACTAGTCAGGAAACTCAGGCCAACATGAAACAAAGTCTAAATGTAACAATTAGAAAATTAAACTAAAACACAATCCAATTTGGAGTGCTATTGAGTCCTGTGGATTAGAAAGTACCTCTATACCATCAAAGATGTGAAGTAGAGATTAAGAAATGTTTTGTCTTACCACTAGTATATATATATATATATATATATATATATATATATATATATATATATATATATATATATATATATATATATATGTGTGTGTGTGTGTGTGTGTGTGTGTGTGTGTGTGTTACAGTTTGATGAATAATGCTATGTCTATTCTTGCAAAATATGCCACAAAAGGTATGTTCTCACCTCCCCCGTGGCTCTGACACAGGTAGGGGAAGCGCCAGACGTTACCGAGCCCCACACAGAAGCCCACACATGTCAGCATATATTGGGTTTTGTTGTCCCATTGAGGCCTGTCCCCTGCCTCCTCGATTTCCAGCTTCTCCAGCTCATCGTGGCTCAGGATCCGATCATCCAGGCCCGGGTTAGGGATCTTCAGCTTCATGGCCCAGCTCAATTCCCTCAATTACTGCTGCCCCAGTATAGATCCTGGTTCTCCTCTTTTTGAGGAAGAGGAATTTATATGGTGAACTTTAGCACAATATCAGCACAGGGCACGTGTATGTTACCATCATAAGGGGAATGTGTCATGTCAGCTAGATAAGGGGAAGCCAAAGCACCTGACTGAGCATGCCAATAATTAATATCAAGCACACCTGCATACGTACACATGCACACACACCAATTAAATGGTCTAAATGGTTGAGAAATGAAGGTATAAATCTTTATATCACTTGAGTAGCAACTTCAATAATGGTTCGGGTACATTACAAGGTAATTTCTGAGAAGACTTTGTGCACACACACACACACACACACACACTCCAATGATTCTCTTACTCCACAAGTCACCCATTGTTAATAAAGATAATAATCTTTATGTTACTCTAGTCAGTAACTTGAACAAGGGTTCAACATTTAATGCCCAGATGAAAACTCATGAGAAAATTGCACATAGAAAGGAGATGATAAAGAGAACAGCATTAACTATTCAGGACTATTAAGTTTTCTGTTTGAAAAGGAAGAATAAACATTGCCCGTTTACTATTTGCCATCCGACTTTCCAAATCAGGTCTCAGTTTAGTCTTATAGTGATGAAGCTCAGTTTATATGGAGCAATCAGGACCCTTCACGAAAGATGACTTTGTTTTTTTTATTTCTTTGTAAGTCAAAGGGCCCTTTGGGCCCTGCAAAAATTCTATAGCGATATGATTGATTTAGTCCCTTTTAAAAATTTACAAGCAAGTCATTCATTCTGAATCACAAGATTTGTTTAATGAAAAAATGAAATAGTTTGATAGAAGTTTTCCAACATTATTAATAAAAATGTTTGAAAGAAGTTAAACAGAACTGCTTTGTGCATTCATTTGCAGCTAACAGACAACATGCTCTCCTTAGCATTTTCTCATACTGTGCTATTTTGCTTTACTTTGCTTTCTTATATTTTGTGGAATCCATTTATTCTCTGCATTAATGTGTTTTCTTCTGCAAATTTATTTATTCACATAACAAAATGTGGAAACTATATCTATTCTGAAAGGGCTGGCACGTAGTACAGTTATGACACCTATGTTGAAAGCCATGAGACCATTAAACATTGCACTGATGTGGCTGTAAATATATTATCACACATTAATTTACAACAAATAAAATTCACTCTATATGACCAAAAGTTTGTGGACACCTGACCGTCACACTCATATGTGGTTCTTAGACAAACTGTTGCCAGAAAGTTTGAAGCACACAATTGTATAGGACGTCTCTGTATGTTGTAGCATTACAATTTCCTTTCTGGAACTAAGATGCCCGAACTGTTCCAGCATGACAATGCCCCTGTGCATAAGGTGAGGTCCATGAAGACATTGTTTTGCCAAGGTTGGAGTAGAAGTACTTGAGTGTCCTGCACAGAGCCCTGACCTCAACCCCACTAAAAACCATTGGGATGAACTGGATGCCGACTGTGCACTAGGCCTCCTCGCCTGACATCTATGCCTGACCTCTTTAATGCTCTTATGGCTGAATGAGCAAATCCCTACAGCCACGTTCCAAAATCTAGTGGAAGGCCTTCCCAGAAGACTGGAGGTAATTATAACAGCAAAGGAGGACTAAATCTGGAATGGGATGTTCAATAAGCACATACGAGTGTGATTGTCAGATGTCCACAAGCTTTGGGACATATAGTCTATATGGTATTATAAAGCTGTTGTATTAATATGTGGGTAATGATAAAAACATGAAAAATAAAAACATATTTTTAAAAATGGCAAACGTCTGATATTATTTATTGGTTTTTATTTATTTATTTATTGCATTAAAGCACCAACAGATTGTTCAAAATGCATTAAAATTTTCAGCAGAAAATATATAGCACAGCAGGTAGCATTGCTACTTCACAGCTCTAGGGTCCTTAGTTTCATCCTGAGCTCCGGGTTACTGTCTATGTAGGTTTCTTCTGAAGTCTCCAGTTTCCTCCCACTTCCTAAAAAACATGGCTTGAGGTGAATTGGCTATGCTAAAATGCCCCAGTGTTTGTGTGTGTGTGCATTTGTGTGTGTGTGTGTGTGTGTGTGTGTGTGTGTGTGTGTGTGTGTGTGTGTGTGTGTGTGTTGTACCCTGTGATTCTGGGATCCGCCCAGTGTTCTTGAGATAGGCTTCGGCTCCACCATGACCCTGACCAAGATAACGCGCTTGCTGAAGATGAACTTGTGATCTTTTTGGATAAGCTTCAAGTTAATCTTAAGATACAGATAAACTAAATGCTTTAGCTCCTTAAATTGCCAGCTTAATATACATTTTAAAGCTTATTCAATAATTACAGTGAAACTAACAGGAGTAGCAATTCAGTATATACCACTGTCATGGCATTAACAGTGGGCCAACGGGGACTTTGTACAGTGCTGGTTAAACTCAAAACCGTTGTATGAACTACACAATGATAGTGCAGTACATTATCAGTTATGATGCATTCAAATGTTCACTGATAATCAGAAGGATCAATCAGGTTTAGAAGATAGTTCACAATGTTATCATTGTGTCTAAAGGTCAGTAGCATGTTGTACAAATCTTCTGGGAACTGGATTCAACATAAGGAAGATGTCTCTACAAGTGATTTGTGAATTACCTTTGCAAGCTGCTCTAGACAAAAATACTTAAATTTCCTGGCAGAGTTGTAATAGGACCTTATAGCTGGGCTTTACTGTGAGAGTTTTACACTGGCTTTCATGTAAAGCATTCTTATATGTAAAGCATTTGTCCTTGTACATCCTCCCTGAATGTCTGTTACACAATCCCGATGCATTATACTATGGCTATAAAAGCAAGCCTAGTAGTTTAAACTTGTACATCGATTGTGTATTACTGTCTTAGCGTGTGAACTAATATTTAAAATTGCACAAGGATTGCACAAGGATACACAGTAGCATGTTTGGAAATGAAGGCTTCAATTCAATTTTTTTGTTGTATTGGGCTAGGAATTCTGCCATTATTGTGAATATTATAACTCATTTTCTCATTGGATGTTAGTCTTTATGTTAATACATTATTTTGAGTTATGTCTTTGTAGGTACAGAAGCGTTTCAAAGCCTGTAGCGTGGCAGTTTTATAACAGTGCCCTCTGGTGGTGGCAAATGGAGTTTATGTTTGCTGCATTAATGACATGGAGATTCAACAGATCATTTTCATTGGAAGTTTCAGTTTATTAAATGAGAAAACTTGATTACATTTCTGGGGGGGGGGCATGGAGGCTTATTGGTTATAATAATAATAATAATAGTCATCATCATCATCATCATCATCATCATATATATATATATATATATATATATATATATATATATATATATATATATATATATATATATATATACATATATAGTATGTAAATAGAGATAGACATATATGGATATCAAATGAAATATATAGAAATAATTTAATATTTTTGTGAGTCAAACTATGTGCAGGACAAAATAACAAAATAAACAACAAAATAAGATGACATCAATACACACAATGTCATAAACCAGTCCACCAATATAGTTTCACTTCACACTGAGATAAAAGTAACAGTATGTACGTATGTACGCATGTGTATGTGTGAGAATGTGTGCAATTGTGCCTTGCGGAGTTGGCATTCCATCCAGGGTGTTGCCCGTCTTGTGTCCCAAGTCCCCTGGGATATGCTCAAGGCTTCCCTGTTACCCTGTGCAGGATAAGTAGTATGGAAAATGGATAGCTGGATTACACTTCTGCAGAAATTCCAGTGTAAACTTGCAGACCTGATATATTTGGTGTCTCGGAACTGATTAGCAATTTGAAACACACTGAACAGACCCATTGAGGCACAAAGGGTCTTTTTTTTTAATCACAGTAGTGACATCTAGCCTAAATATCGAGGGTCTAACATTGGGACAATTTGGATCAATGCATTAATTTTAAAAAGACAATGATTGAAATGGATCAAGGCAACAATCATACATAGACAATCTATTATAATTGATCATAAACATGGATTATTATTTACTATAATTGATTACAAATCAGTTATCTGCAAAGGACAGACAACCGGTGTGTTAAACATAATTCATACTTTTTAATTCATGTGTAAATCAAGGTGGATCTCTGCATCAACATCCACCAATCTTAAAACTTAACCTAGATACTGAACAAAGTTGGTCACATATCAAGCAGAGGCTACTAAAGTTAAGTGTAACAGATTCAGTGACATCACAAATAGTTACCTTAATAACTGATATCATATCATATCTTGTGGAAGCCTGAAGTTTACACCACTACTGAATACACTTACTTTTAATGTAATTATTATTATTACTACTATTTAATTCTTCTAAGTGACTATTCATGCAAACTTGCATACTCACTACGCTTCTCGTTATGTAATGCCATAATAAGATTCATATGTGAGGTCTCGACTGGGGGCATTGTAAACTGCTACTCAGGCTGTACAAACCCTGTCCCATCCAAGTCAATATTTGCATTAAAGGGCCTTTATTATGAAAATCTACTTTTTCCTGCTTTTGGTACATTTTAGACTATAAGGAGTCACAGCAACACAGAGAAAAGGTTAAACCTGTAACTATGTGACACAGCTGTGTTGGCTGTGGTCTAATGTGATGTAGTTTACCCCAGGCACTGTGAAGGGGGACCACCCACAGCAGCTGTGTGTTCAAATCACATAAAGTACACAGTAAAACTCCTACATTAAGTTGGAGGAAGGGGGGGGGGTATTTTCACTGCCTAGTCCACTTGTTCGCTATTAAATCGAGATACTCACACTTGTTTACATACGTCACTTGCACATTTTGTGGTCACATCCCACGGCACATCCTCTCAAGCACCACCAACCCCCTTCCCTAAAATGGTCACTAAATCTCTGTAATCGTTGCCTTTTGACCTAGCAATTTTATATTTTGAAGTGCAATTTTTATTGATTTTTCTTCCCTTTTCAAATGTAATTGAATGAATTTAGAGCAAAATTTTCACACTGTCTTGCAAATTCAGTGCAACATATGGCAATATGATTCATTAAATTAATTAGAAATTAAATTTTTTGCAATATTACACAAGTAGTTTAACAAATATGGAAAAAATATATAGAAAATATTTCATATATCTAAAAATGTATAGTATATGAAAAAATATGTTGAGTACCTTAAAGCTGCAGTATCTATCTATCTATCTATCTATCTATCTATCTATATATATAAATATATATATATATATATATATATATATATATATATATATATATATATATATATATATATATATACACACACACACACACACACACACACACACACACACACACACACACATACATATATATATATATATATATATATATATATATATATATATATATATACATACATACATTTGGTTAAGCAAGTACTTTAAAAAAAATTGTGTTCAAAACTGTCTCCCTTTCTTACCCTAATTCTCGAAGGCAAGCTTATAATAATGATTTATCATTTGACATATCAGGTCGGCTTTCGATGGAAATGTCAGTTTGACATCATTTGCATGGCCTTTGACATTAACATAAACAGAAAGAAGAAGAGTCGGCTACTATATCGCATGTGTGGGTGCTGAAGATGGTGGAGTGTTTGTAGCTTATTCTTACAACAGTTGCTTAGAATTTAAACTTGTCATCTATATGACTGCTTTTAATCTGGATAATGCTAACTGGCAATGATCGCTGGCATCTGGGGAATCAGCTGTCAAAACCAAGAAACCTTGAACTGCAGAAAGCCTGCAGTCAAAAAGGGAACGCGACAGAGCCTGTGCTAAAATGAGAATGAATATCTGAGATCTGAAGGGACTTAAGACTGATGCAGAGATGGCTTTTTTTTTCTGCTGAACAGGTAAGACATTTCAGTGGCTCAATAGGTAGCTAGCTAACATTAGCGCACATGTCTGCTTGATTCGGCAACGTATCAAGTTTCCTATGTTGTATTGTTTGGTTTTGCTATGGTCAATGTTGTAAATTGCACTTATTTTCTGCTAGCTATGAGAGAGAGAGAGCACCTCACTTCTACTCTGTATCTGCCTCCACCTTGGTTGTCAAGTATTGAAGCTGATATACAACCCATACAAATACCTCAAAAACTATCAGATTCATCCAAGCAGAGGAGCAGTGCCAAAGCACAGGCCACGTAAACAAAATAACTCTGCAAGTATCTTGCAGTTATATGTTTCAAACAGAGATGGCGATAGAGAGGCAAAAGTTCAGTACTGCAGCTTTAAAATGTTGCAGTATTAATTGAAAATGTTCTCATTGTTTTACAATATGCAATTCATTTCCCATTCAATTGATTTACAATTTATTTCCATTCTATTTTGTGTTTTCATGACATTACTAAAATATCACTCATCAACAGAGTTGACATAATAATGTTAACTTGTAATAATGTTTAGTATACAAATTGTTACAATTGTTTTATTTGATTTATATAGCTCATTTATCAATATACATTGTCAAAGCAGCATTACAGAAATCTATAGAAACCTTGTGAGGAAACGGGAAACCCACCCTCTTCTGAGTTGCACTGAATGAATGATTACAAATTACAGTCACATGGAGGGAAACAGTGCTTTTTATTTATTTTTATTTTTTTAAAGATGCCAAAAGTTCAGCATGAGCATACTGTGAGTCAGAATATTGGGTTAAACGAGGAAATTAAAATAATAATAATAATAATAATAATAATAATAATTAGCACATTCGCCTCACACCTCTAGGGTCTGGGGTTCAATTCCCGCTGGGGCCATGCGTGTGTGGAGTTCGCATGTTCTCCCCATGCTGCGGGGGTTTCCTCCGGGTACTCCGGTTTCCTCCCCCAGTCCAAAGACATGCATGGTAGGCTGATTGGCATGTCCAAAGTGTCCATAATGTATGAATGGGTGTGTGAGTGTGTATGTGATTGTGCCCTGCGATGGACTGGCACCCTGTCCAGGGTGTACCCCGCCTTGTGCCCAATGCTCCCTGGGATAGGCTCCAGGTTCCCCGTGACCCTGAAGAAGGAGTAAGCGGTAGAAGATGGATGGCTGGATAATCACAACATACTTAGTAGGAAGTGCAAGTCTCTGCCCAGTTTACACAGCTCTGCCCCATTGCTAGACATATATTATTATTATTTTCTATATTTATATGTACTTTTGCTATTGTGTGTAATAATGAACCCAAAGGTACACACATGTATATGTAATCCAGAGGTACTCCAGAGGTTTATTTACAGGTTGTGGATTCAGTAAGTTAGATTGGTATATTGCTTGTTTTGTAAGATAACTGGAAATCGTTTTTAATTGGTAAATCTGATCATATCTGTCACCATTTTATATTCAATTTTAGGTAATAATGTTTTTCTAATACAAGAATACAAGTGTAGCTTTTATCTTAAATTTTTAACAGGGAAATGTATGTATGGGTATGTACAACAGATTTATTTTCACACCGAATGATACAAAAATGATTTATTTACATGAGCACCCACGTTATTGCTTATAGGCGGAGCTAGTTGTATTGTATTTTATTTATCTCCAACTGTTTGACTGAACTTACTAATATCTGTTATATTTATTTGTACTGTATATTTTCATGAGAATTTTTTTCTACCTTTTATGGTTTCTCTTATAGCAAAATGTTGTTGACTCTGTTACAGTACATTTCAACCTTGTTACATTACTAAATACAATACATGTAAAATATATTAAATCTTTCTGTATCTTCCAAAATATAGACACAGGTTGATGTGAGACAAAGAGTGCATGTCAGCAGCCTGACTGTCTCTGCATATGTCTTTATTACAACCCCATGTGTACATACTTTTGCAGTCAAGTATAAGTTGCAGAGAGAGTGACTGCAGTGGAAGGAATCCATCCATCCATCCATCCATCCATTTTCTGTACAGCTTATCCAACACTGGGTCGTGGGGATCCTGGAAGTGTATTACAGAAAGATCCTAACTTTAGAATCCTATCTTATCTGTTTGGTATCCTTGACAATTTCAGTTAGGACCTCATTTAGGACAAAGACTATTACAGAATAACATTTCCTAAGTGCATTATCTTATCTTGACTACAGATAGGAAAAGCGTTTTACAGAAGCATCCTAACATGATAAAAATCCTAAAGTGTCTTAACTTTAGGACAACCCCACTGGTGTCCTAACTTAAAACTTATTTGAAAGCCAGTGATAACAGTCACACTGCAATAGAAATGTCCTAGAATGGTGTTACATTTATTAATGATACAAAACGAAGAACTGTGATGTTTGATGGTGGAAAGACTTTTGGAGTACCCAGATGATGTGCTGTGCTTTGACAACAAAACACTGATAAATAATTACAGACTTCCATGAAATACGATATTGCAGTTTGCACAAGAATTGCAACCAACTTTACAGAAGCCAGTGAACTGTTACTGAGAATTACCAGTCATAGTGCAAGTGATTTTACTGTTCAACATACTCCATTTTAATTGAAATTTACTTCACAGTTGTTGGTTGTAGTTGGTTGCTTGGTAACAGACCTGAGAGTTGATTATCAATCTCGATGGAGCAGTTTAAGATTCCTTAACTACAGATAAGATAAGACTTTGTAGGATAAGATAAGAATCCTAAATCAAGTTAAAATTTGCTTCTGTAACATGAATTTGTGAAAAATCCTAATTTAACTGATCGAATATTAACTTAAGACTTAATGATTCTGTAATATGCCCCTCGGAGTCTATCCCAGGGGACTCGGTGCATGAGGCGGGGAAGCCATAGACAGGGTGCCAATCCACACCCATTCAAACACTACTGACAATTTGGAAATGCCAATCAACCTACAATACATGCCTCCTGGATTGGTGGAGGAAACTGGAGTATCTGGAGGAAATCCATGAAAACATACAAATTCCATGCACAAAGGCACAGGGCGGACACGGGAATCAAACCCCAACCCTGAAGGTGTGAGGTAAACGTGCTAAACACTAGGCCACCGTTCTCCCCATAGCGGTAGAAATGTATTCTTTTTACTGGTTTTATATTTATATTTATGCATTATTTCAGATTACAGTCAGTATGTTAACTGAATATCATCTGTGTTCTCTGCAACATGTAATATCCCACCTGGGCTATTAGTTTACATTATTTTCCACTCAGACCTCAGACGCTCTTTCATGCTTCATATGGTCATAAATGATTGATGTTAGTAAAGATGACCAGCAGGTGGCGGTGTAAAACCTACCGGTATCACGGGTAACTTTTTCACATGTAGAGCATGTGCTTTCATTCTTTAGACGTGATTTTCTCACTTGAATAATCCTTCTTTTCCCCACATGGGATGGAATATTGTTCACATGATAGACCTATCACACATGTTGAGTTTAAAGCATAACATTCACATGTAATTTTCTTTCTTTTTTTTTTTTTTTATCAAATCAGATCACACATTACTCACATAAATACACGTGAAATGTATGTTAAGAAATACTGAACAAACTGAAAAAAGGGAACAGTTTTGCCATTTAATACAAAAGTTTCATTAACCTTCATAAAGTCTCAGGGGGATCTTAAGGCAAACCATTTATCTCGTAGGACTTCATTTAACACGCACACACACACACACACACACACACACACACACAGAGAGAGAGTTTGTGATTTACAGGATTAAACCCCAGCTATAACTAGTAACAGTAAGAACTCTTTTGGAAGGATTTAGAAACTTATATTAATAGAAACAGAAATGTGATAGAAATTTACATTTGATGTGCTTTTTAATTTTCAAAATGACATTTTGGAACGTCAACAACAATACATTGTGCAGTTGCTTATTTTATTAGGTAAATACCATATACACCAAAAGAAATAGTCTCTTTGTAAACCAAATTTACTACATTTTATTAATGACTTTGCATTATAAGCTACATAAACCTTCTGGAACAAACTAAAAACAAAACAAAAAAAGCACTGAAAACATGTAATGTGTTTTGTTTTTATTTCCTTATATTTTTAATGAATTTTGTGTAGGACATTTTGTCTGGCAGCATTAATGTAAATGAAATGTGACTCAATACCGCTTACTCTTGTGGCATATAATATATTTTTTTTAAATGGGGGGTAGGAAAAGCAGTGCGCATGCGCGGTACAAAATACCTCCTCTGCGTCAGGCTGATGTTGGAAGCGGAATTTGAATTCATTTTAAAAACTCCGAGAGAGAGAGAGAGAGAGAGAGAGAGAGAGAGAGAGAGAGAGAGAGAGAGAGAGAGAGAGAGAGAGAGAGAGAGAGAGAGAGAGAGAGATGGTGCTACGACATTAATATCCCTACCAGCCACTAGGGGGCGCCCGGGCTCAGTGTACTGCGGTGACTGCGCTGGATGGCCTGAGCCGGACGGAGTCACAAACTTCAACAGTTCTCCTCCGCAGACTGGCTGCGTCTCTGTCCTCTTCCGCACCTCGTCTCAGCGCTATGTCCTCGGACACCCCGCTTCTCGCGGGACCCTGAACCATTCCTTGCACTTAAGGAGACCCAAAGGGAGCACGGAGGGTCGTGATATTTAATATCTAGTTCTCCTGTTTTGATTTATTTACTTCTTTTTTTTTATTTTATTTTTTTTTATAGCGGATTCATCCCTGCGGCACTTATGACAAGACGGTGCGCGGAGCTCGCGGCGAACTGACAGCGCGCGCCGACTCATGCTTTCCTATTGCAAGCCGCTATAATATAAAGGCGCACTGCGACGCAGACTTCACCCCCCTCCCTCTCCCCTCTCCCTGGCGGCTCTTTACTTGCGGACTTACTCATAAGCCTCCTTGCATGGATGTAGGCTACCATGGCTACGTTTGTGTGCAGGGTGCAGTTTCTAGACGACACCGATCCGTTCAACAGCACCAATTTCCCGGAGCCTACTCGACCACCGCTCTTCACCTTCAGAGAGGACATACCGCTCATCAACCAGCTCGCCGGAGTGCACAGACTCCTCAAAGCGCCGCAAAAGGTAATCACACGCACGGCCAGAGCATCTGTTTGCTCTCAGTGCGAACTGATCGCAGCCTGAGCATAATCTCTGAATAGAGGACTCCAAAAAAACAAATACAAAAATAAACCAGAGAGAGAGAGAGAGAGAGAAGATGGGAGAAAGAATGAGTAGGAATCAACACTGCTGAAGTTGCTGATGGAGAGAGTACTGCAGAGGCAGCACATGATGCTGCAGTCTGAGACTGTCCGATATCCTGGATATCACCATTATGATACATTGCTATTATAGAGATATTACAACAGGCTACACATTGCAATAGCTACAGTAACACAACACCCTTGATGAGACAGGATTAAAGATTTGGGCTAAGATTATTATTTATTTATATATATATATATATATATATATATATATATATATATATATATATATATATTTTGATGCCATGATTCATCAAAACACCCACAGAAACACTATACAGGAAAGAAAGGTTCATCTGAAAGTATTTAATAGGAAAAGTTTTTATATTGGACGCGTATGCGAATTTCAGGGTGAATATCGATATCACATGCATGAACTAGGCATTAACTATTAACAGTACATTGTGCAGCTCTCATCCATCACTGGGCTCATGCACGAGTCATGACCACACACCAGTTGTTATTGAAGTGCTTCGCTGTTCCTGCTCTTACCAAATATATCATTGTTTGCTCCATAAAGGTTGTTCATTGGGATGTGCTAATCCATAGTGGGATTGGGCAAACTTCTATCATAGATATGTGTAGCATTCCACTGTTTTAGGTATCCTTACAGGCTGTACTACCTGGAATAAATGTATCAAAATAGCCTGAGGACTCGGCACACATAAGAATACCTCTGCTCTTATCCAAACCACTCTGACTGCAGCCCCATTTTAGACCGTTTTCAGCACATAAACAAAGCATTATTTCGTGAGCTGGGTTTAGGAGTGGTGCTGTTGTGGCCATGTGGAATGCTTGGCAGCTGAGGGCCATGCTTGGGTGGTAGAAGTATGTGATGTCCATACGCTCAGGAATCTCCAGCTGTCATTGACTCTATTAATGCTGTCCAGGTTGTTAGACTGATATACGTTACTAAGTGATTGACACACACCCTACTACAACTGAACTGTTTACAGTCATTATACAGCATCACTTTGGCTCTACATTTGAATGTCAGCATTGATATATCCTCAAAAAAGAACACAGCATTGAAATGGGAAGTTCTTGCACTGTCCCCTAACTGTAGAGATACTCACTGTCTATCTTAATGAAACACTTCCTATTATGCAAAGCGCGTGTTCTAAATAATACCCAAAGTGGAATGATCTTCATAACATATCTATTGTAATAGAGACTTACAGTTGCTGTGCTGTGCACTGCCATTCCTTTGCTGGTGTACCAACCTGCGATATGGTGCAAAACTATTTTCCAGCAGAAATGTAGCGTATCAAGTCAGTCACGACTACAACATTGGTAAAGTTCCAAATGAAACGCCCCCCCCGCTATCTCTTATTGCCATGTAAGACAGTTGGAATCTTCATGCATGTACTATTTTCCAGCTATGATGTTACATTTCATAGCTTGTCCTCTTAACCCAATTTCTGGGGACAGCTCATTGTCTCTGAGCAGAATTCTTCTTGAAACTCTTAATACACAGGCTGTCCAATGAACACTTCTACACTTCTACCTACTTGTGCTGTGATCAGATAGGTTTCCTCGAGTTAAGAGGCAAATCGAATGATGGCCGTGATGCAGGAATACACCCTTGATGGGACGCCCAGACCATCACAAGGGATCATTCACACACATGCGTTCACACTTTCGTGGAATTTAGAGTGCTTGATTTTTCCACTGGCATTTTTGGGGATGTGGGAGGAAACTGGAGAACCCAGAGGAAACCCACATAGACACACAATCTCTGATAAAACAGACATGGTGCATCTAGCATGGCCAGTATGCTTTGGTCGTATACACTAAAATCCACAGAAACCTGTTTTCAGAGAAAAAAGTCATACTTGGGAAATGTCCCCATTGCAGTACCTTGTATTTCCCACTAAGACATGGTTATGATGTAATTTTTAAAACGTATATGCATTTCGTGTCCTTATACCAATTGGTGATCATCGCCTAATTGTAGTCTACCTCTTCATTTCTGATGCAAACACACCATTAACAACTATCCAAATGGTTCTGAGAGGAAAGTCTAAGTATGGTATATCACTAGAGGACTATTTGATTATGGGACTCGGCATGCTCCACATAGCTGATATGTTTATATTTTACACATTCATGCCAAGCACCTGTGTTCATTTATCTCCAGCCTCCAGAGCTGCTGAGAGAGAATGTTCAGCTCTGCTTGGGCCCCGTGTTCAGTTCAGAAGTGCGTTCCAAAGCCAATCATATCCTCTGTCATCTTGGTTTGGCATTGGTCTTAAGAATTAAGGCATCATTGGCAGATTCATGGTGCTGTAGATGCTATATATTGACTTAACCCTATCGATAGTTTCCTGGAAGAGCATATCTGACTACTATAGACTGCTAGTTTGATAAATAAGTATTGAACTTTAATCTTGATTGAACACTTGCCAAGTATACATAAGATCTTGCAGCAAACCTGATTATACAGGATCCTTTTATCCTGTTACCCAAAGACCATATGATGCCTTCTTAAGCCTCTTCTGTTCTTTCTGACCACAACTAGGATCTGACTCATTTGGCTACCCAGTAGTCTCCTAATTCAACATTTCTTCTGCTAATTGCTAAAGATGAGAGACTGGCAACAGCAAGGAATGCACCATCCCAAACCAAACATGGTAAAAGAACCAATTTGCTATGCTCAATCCTCTGCAGTTGAGCACTCATCATAGAGATTCACGCAGCTAACACAAAGCAGAGCAGTGCAGGGGAAAAAGGTCTGCGGTGCCCAGGCAGGCCGATGTTATGAACTCAGATGATATCTAAGCATTTAGCATCTGATTGTCAGTGAACCATTTGGCCTTGTCGATCTGAAAACAATCTACGGTTGCCATGTTTGTTTGCTGTCTTCTCTTGAGAGTGTATAGCTACATGGCCGTTATTTTTTACTCTTCAATGTTTTCCATGACACAGAAAGCTTGCCTAGGGCTTTAATTACGGTAGCAAGTACATGACCCTGAGGTAGTTTTTTTTCTCTCTGTTCACTATAGGTATAGCTATACATCCAATATACTGCCCATTGTGTGTTTTAGCAACAAAGCACTTCCTATATAGCATGTACCAAAGAATACTTTGTAAAATGAGAGGCTCTGTTACTATCATGGTCAAAGTCAGGGGTGTCCCAGGTGGTGTTTTATGAAATAGCCCACTCCTCAGATGACACATTCAAACTGTGTTGGTCCACTATATGTTAAAGTGTTATGGGTGTGTGAAAAGGAAAGGTGGAAGAAAAGAATGGTTCAATTCAAAGTGTGAAGGTAACTGCTTCCAAGTGCAGGTGATTTGCGTAAAGAAGGAGTGCCTGGACACTGTTTGTTAAGTTATTGCTTCCTAATGTTACTGTGAGATGAGAGGAAGGGTGATAAATTGGTAAGCTGCTAGAATGAACTCACCCATATATAATGTGGGCTGCGGAACTGTTTTGGTCAGTTAATGAACTGACAAGGTCTGGGAGCAACATTAATTTGCTTGTTAAATGGAAAGCGGCTTCAGAAGTGGCCCCCTATTCAGCCAAGTATAATAAGATAATTACTATAATCAGGTTAATAATAATTGTCTTTCTCAGCACAGTGTATTATATTTTTCCACGTGTGAGATTTAACACACATGCACACACATAGAATCTTTTATTGAATACAGCCTTTCACTGAGGCTTTTTTTTTTTCTTTTCAGGAAGCCTTTTCTGTCTGCACATGAATTTCACCGAAATTACAGAGTGCTGTAATGAGAAGTTATGTTAAATGCTGTAAAATATAGGCTAGGCCTTCATGTCTGTGGCTGCAGTCTGGATTAGCCTTAGACATTGTTATGTAGAGTTGAGGTTTTGCAGCTCTGCGGCATTTTTTCTGTACACTTTTCGCCGCTGTCTGCAGAAAAACATCCACCCTGAGAGCTCTCAGGGCTTCATGCGAAGGCCTCTCTGTAGCATGTCCCTTTGAGGGGCGGAAGATTGCTCTTGTGGTCCCTTCCACACCACTTGTGCATTTTAATGAGATTGCTAATTGTGCACTTCATGTTTGGATGGACACCGCAGGCCCTATTATAACCAGCGAACAAGAGACGAGCTCGTCTTTTGTGTTAATGTGCAAGGCGAGATGACTATGTGTGCTTTCGACTAATTTAGCGATGATAAAATATCCTTCTGTTTAGCTCTGCTTTTGATGTAGAGTCACGCTTCTATATTTCTGAAGCTGAAAAAAGTGAGGAAAGTGATTATATGTCTACAGGTGTTTGTTCCAAATCCAACACGAGAGCCAACAGCTGATCCTTAACAAAGAAGGGGCTGAGTGTCCCTGTGCAGTGATTTAATAAGGAGTAGACTTTGTAGTGGACAGACAGAAAAGATTTCTACTAGATTTTAAGTGTCTAAAAGTAAAAAAAAAAAAAAAAGGAAAGAAAGAAAGTAAGAAATTATACAGTATACTTTCAAACGCATGCTGTGGTTTATTTTGCCTTCATGTTTGCAAAAGCCCTGCTTAGAGATTAAATTGAGGATGAGATTGAGCATGTGGATTTGGAGGGTAGTCTTGGTTCCCAGTGAGCTTTTTATTTTTAGTGTGTCCCGGCCTCAGGCTCTGCTCTGTGGTTGGCGGGAAAAGGCCAGGTCTGGCCCTCAGTTTCAGTCTCCTAGCCACAAGGTCACGAGGTCACAATCTGGGTGGGGACACATCATCGCCTCCATGAATCCAGGTGCTCAGATTAGCAGCTCTTTCACGGATCTGTGTGTGTCTAGTAATGTGTGACAAGAATGTTTTATGTTGCCAGACCATTTTAGACATGATCAAATTCATATCTGCAATATCACAGGGAGGGGAAGGACGGGAGTGTCCCACCTACCACTGGTCTACCACGGATTGGACTGTTTGCTTTAACCAGGAAGCTGTATATTCCCAAAGGACTCAGGAGTGGTTGTGTTAATGGGTATATTTTGATTTTACGCATTGCACTTTCTGTTATTTGCTTTCAGATTAATATGTTAGCCTTTCCTTCGAACTCTTTCAAGACCATCAGTGGCATCTCTCCAGATGTAAAAATGTGTGAGGTTTCAGTGTGAACAGCGGCAAATGTGTTTAGATTAAATCATATATCATTTAAGTGGTTAAATTGAACCAGACAAATCTTCCAGAGTTTTTTTTTAAAGAGATTTAGATAAACACTATCCAAAGTAAGCACAGCATGAATTGAACAAATAAAAGTTGTATAAACATAATTGTTTCACACATAATACAGATCCTGGCTTTAGCTGCTGTGACAGTCATATGGAGAGTCTGGTTGAGACTTTTGTGGATTTCTTTTGATTGACCCTCAGTTTGACTCTGTTCTGACAGATCCCACTGTTCTGACACTGTTCTGACCGATCAAGCAGAGCTAAACCTCAGTTGTAGCAGCAGTGTGAAACTCCATGACTGACTCACAGACTGATGCTTATCACTTTCCCAGGTTCATTCTGGGCCTGTTTGGTAATCTAAACTACCTGCGTTGGGTTTCCACCACTGAAATATTTGGGTCAGTCTGCGACCGATGGAGCACAGCTGGATTGTCCAGGAAGAAAAAAGGGAAAAAAGATTAGGTGGCTGGGTTTTTTCCCTACTAAATGTCTTTGCCAAGGCATGAGGAAGCAGCCAGTTTTGTTGGACTCATCAAATTGTAAATGCAAGCATGGGTGTCTTGGCAGGAGAAGGAAGTGCAACACTTCAGTCTCAGGACCTAATGTAAGGGCGTAACACATACTGTACAGTACATTAGCATCCGGCTACTTGTTAACACTATTAACAGAAACTTTATAGTCCTATTCTTGAATTTAATGGCAGTTCAGGTTTCTCAAAGACTGTTGTCAATTGTAAACTGTTGTCTACAATTTATATTTCTTACAGCAAACACGTAGGTGTCAAATGTAGAAACGTTTTAAAGTTTAGGGACTTTAGTCTGTAATGTAAACAAGTCTACAGAGACTGCTGAGCTGAGCGATGGGGTGAATGAGCTTGCCATTTGTCTATGTTTTTTCTTCTTAAATGCTCATTTTCATGCCACACCCTTTCCCTACCTCTTTCAGGCATGCCCGTTCATGGGCTTTTAAATATAGTTGGACTAACTTTGGCGCATACGTCTGGATTTCCTGTCGTTTCAGGTTCCGTACTGTAATTTATTCAGGAGTCCTTCTTTTGGTCAATGCCTTCACCTGCATCTGCACTATGATCAGAACATTCATTCTGTGACAACTGCAGAATGGGAGTTCTGGGGTGCTCTGTTTGTAGCAAAAAAAATAAAATAAATAACAAGACAGTAAAACACTGTCATGCTCAGATGTGATGCAGAGTCTCAGCACCACTTAGTTCTCACAGATAGACCTAGTTACTGTAGGCATCAAAGCTTTTTTAATGGCTTCACCAGTTAGCATCCTCTCTCTTCTTTTAATTAAGTTACTATAATTAGTGCAGTAGGATGCTGAACCACATCAGAGCAGCAGAAATGCAGCTGAGGTTAGGGCTTGTTTTACATTTGTTTGCTTTAATGACCTTGCCCGCCAAAATATTCTTCATTCATATAAGAAAGTAGCACCCTTCGATCATTCTTTACCTGAGCTACCGGTTTCTGCACTCTGTACAGGATACAATAAATAACCACAACAGGGCGTTCTGTTATAGGAAAAAAAAATCATGTGATCATGTAATGCAGCCCATTGCCACCCTGAAGTTGATGGTTTTCCAATATCAGCACATTTCATTCCTCTTATACCGCAGCAATTTAGCAACCATGACGAATATTTTTTTAATAAAAGAATGACATCATGCATTTATAATTACATTTAATGTTATGGAATGTCTGCAAAACAAGTTAGTTCCTGTTACCACTTACATTACAATATAGTTTGTTTCTTGATATTTTTTTTGAAGTTTATCATGTTACCATGTTACCAATCAGAAAGCACAAAGAACCTATCCTCAAAACTCTTCTTTAATGTTAAATGAACATCTGCGTAGACAAAGAGTCACCATGTTAATGATTTTACGTATGATTTTCTTTATTAAATAACACGTTTATGAGTTTGTTTATTATTACTGTAAAATATGTGGCGCGTCTGTCGTGTAAGTTCCTGTGAACGAGTTATAATGGAAATTATAGTGTATTAGAATGAGTGCATTAGGGTTATTCTATTTCAAGTGGTCCAATAATTGCAATGCAGGTTGTTTGACCGTTTAAAAAAATTTTTTGATAAAAATATTTTGAAAAATTATTTTGATGAAAATGTAATCACCATTTAACTACTACTGGTTTGACTACTAACTTTGTGTCCTGGCACACAACAAATTTTGGGCATACAGCTGTTTACGGAAACCTCAGTATTTCAGACCAGGATGGGCCTAGCTTCTTGGAACAAAAACTGATCTCTAGAGCAGATTACAAGAGCTTCTGACCTGTAGTCACGTAATGCTTTTATCACAGGAGAAACAACACCACAGCTCTATTTATGACACTGTTCATTTGTAAAACACACAACTAAACACTGTACTTCCATATTTGGATAAAATCTATTCACACATACCAAATGTACATCTGTACCAACATGATAAGGCGGTTTGGAGTTTACCTCCAATCTCAAACCCACAATTTTTACAGCAGAATGCTACTGTAGAGGACTTATTTCTGTGAAAATTTCAGGTTTGTATCTGGATCCCCTCCAGATATTTTTTAATGCACTTTCTCACCCCCCATTAAATAAGAGCGGTCTCAAACCTGAAAAATTCACACTATACTTGTCCAGGTACCCCTTAAAAAAAATTAAGACCGCAACTTGAACAATTCTCATTATAAATTGACTCTTAAAGTGGAACTGTGAGCAGTTTTGAGCGTTACATTTGGACTTAAGTTCTAAGTCTAAGGAACATGAATGTGCAAAATGTTTATATGCTTACCTATACCTTGTAATGTGCTCTAGAGATCAGTTTTTTCTCCTAAGGAGCTAGGCCCATCCTGAGCTGAGATATTGAGGTGTCCGTAAATAGCTGTATAACCAAAATTTACTGTGTGCCAGGACACGGTGGCCGTCGTAGTTAAGCCAAGTAAAATAATGCAATGACAATACACAGAGATAAGCACTCAAAAAAATTTAATAGAAAGATTAAAAACAGTCGAGCAGCCTGCATTAGACCACTTGAGATGGAATGACCCATTAATATGAATTACAGCCAGGACCGGTGTCAGAGGTGGGCTTATAGAAAATGTAACAATACCTTCTGACCAATCAGGTACAAGACTGTACTCTGGTAATGACAATTTAGTACAGTACATTTTTTTACTTGGACTTTCACAAGAGAATGAAAAACTTTGCTATTTGAATTGGATTTTTACAGTGAACATATATACATAAAGAAATTTAAATATAAAATTTGCTGCACTTGCTTTCTAGCCCCTTCTGTTTTGATGTTGATTTGCTCAGGAGTGACAAGGTTTTGGCCAGCAGTCTGAGGAATATAGCTGATAATCCTATTACCATGAAGCTCACATTCTGTTCCTTAAGACAATCTACATCAGTGCCTTACGGACAAACACACGGTGAACTATGTTCTTACACAGCGCCGGACTGAAGTCAGTGTTGGACATCTTAAAATTGTTATTGTCGTTTAGTGTTATAGATAGATAGTTTTACGTAAATTGATCCAGAACCTGCTCTAATGAGTTTGTGTTATGAGAGATGGCCCAGACTGCTCTTTTTATCTCCTAATATCTAGACATTCCATTGTCTGATTGAAAGGTCATCTGGAAAGTCAACTGGACTGAAGATAAGGTTGGCATAACGTCATTTTTTAATAACAGCTCAAATGCAAACTCCAACAAGTGTTTTTAAGCATGACACACCAGAATTAAAGACTGCATATAGGTCAGAACCTGGACCTTTGCGATATGACCTCTGAGGTATTCTAGACATGTTAGCTTAAATAAACTCCACATATTACCAGCACGTTGAGGATATTCATACCCGTCCCAGGGGCTGAGCTTTGCTCGGACAACCAGCAGGCTTGTTCAAGCCAGGGAAGGTTGGGGCTTGAACTGTGCATGTGTGTGTATAATTAGCATGTTTAAAATTGGGGCTGACCTGGCTGACTTGTTGATTGACAGATCACACTGCACTCTAACTCAAGCCCCCTGGGAGGCTTCAAATCCTATCATTGCACTGTAATTGAGTGTCAACAAACAGACCTGCCTCCAGCAGGGGCCCGGTAGAGCTTAAGAGCAGACCTCATGAGAACAAACCTGATTTGATGTCTCACAACACTCCCATCACATGTGATAAATTATTTATACATTAGGCTTAGTTAGTTCAAGAGAGCGCTGTGAAGCCAGCGAAGTGATGACAGCTTAGCTACCAGGATAACTAAATATTTACTGAGTGAGGTTAGTGAAACAACAGCCGGAGAAACATTGCCAGTCAAAAGTTTTGAACACCCAATATTCATATTCAAGAAACTGATTGAAGTTATATAATCTAGAATTAGAAAATCTAAGAAGAAATAAGTATAGGTGAAATCATGACATGTTTGTGAGTTTTTATCTTTTATTGTTTTAGATAGATCTATCCATCCATCCATCCATCCATTTTCTGTACCACTTATAGTACACAGGGTTGGGGGGGATCCTGGAGCCTATCCCAGGGGACTCAGAATACAAGGCACAGGGCACCATGGATGGGATACCAGTCCATTGCAGGGCACAAACACAGTCATATTCACACACCCATTCACATTCTACAGGCAATTTAGAGATGCCAGTCAGCCTACAACATGTCTTTGGATTGGGGAAGGAAACCTGGAGTACCCCCGAAGCACGAGGAGAACATGCAAACTCTGTACACACAGGGTGTTTCCGGGAATTGACCACTCCAACCCTGGAGGTGTAAAGCAAACATGCTTAGATAGAACTAGATTTATTTAATTGATTTCAATTTAATTTGTCAGTTGTTTAATTTAATTTATTTAAATAAATCTATATCTGTAAAGGCTCATCTGGATCACTTTAATGAGCAGACAACATTTATTTTGTCTTATGGTTGGTACAAATAATGTCTAGTATTTGCAGTCAACTATATCTAAAATATAGACTTACATTAACCAGTTCTCCAATGAAGGCTTTGCCATTTCTCATTTTTGAGAATTAATTAACTCAGTTTGCAATGAATAAGTCCTTAAATATGAAGATTTAGATATTTGATTGAAGACCATAAATTCTTCATTTAATTGCCAATAATGGGTAAACTGTAAAAAAAACAACAACAACAACAACAACAAAAAAAGGTTAGTTCAAATCTTTTGACTGCTAATGTCTTTGGTTATTAAATGGAGCTGGCATAATATTTAATAACAAATAACAATATTTCTTTTCCCTTGCCCATTTTTACACACTGTACAGACAAGATTTGAGATTTATAGAAAGCATTTGGAGATGACTACAAGTTATAACAAAAGTAATGCTTAATTGCCAAAAAGCAAACATGAGGAAAATGTAACAAACTAACAAAAACACCAACAACAGAGAAAAACCTCAAATAATATAATGAAAAAAAAAACCCCTCAAATAAAATAAGACAAAAACAATATAGAACTGAACCAATACAACTAATCAAAAGGACCAAAGAACAAAAACCAAGAGACAATAGCAAACACATGAAACTAAACCCTATGGTCTAAAGCTAGAGTGGCACAAACGCTGCATATGGTGTGTGTTTGTGTGTGTGTGTGTGTGTGTGTGTGTGTGTGTGTGCATATGGAGTGCTGAATCAGCTACAGAAGAGAGCTGGAGATCTTGAGCAGTTATAGGAGAGCGTGGGATTGGTGATTCTGGGAGTTGGAGTTCCTAGAGATCTGAATGTTGAAGACACAAGACAACATGCATATTGTCCAATCAATGACAGCGTGCAATTCAGATGAAACATGACCCTGACCATAAAAGCGTTCCACTTATAGAGCAAATGTCACATGCCAAATTTTATGACACTGTCTTGTTATAAAATGTTTTTACAGAGTTTTCCTTATAAAACAGTTACATTAATTACAAGGTTATAAACTGACAAGATCATTTCATCCTCACAGCTACAGAGGCTTTTGCATCTCTGCTGTAGAAATATAATTTTTTTGCTTCTTTAAAGGCACGTATTTGACCATGATCTTGTACAGAAATGGCTTATGGAAAAATCTTATGGAATGTATGTGCATTTTTCCTGCCTGCAGCTCGATGACTGTGCTCTGCAGCTATCTCATAATGGAAGCTACCTGGATCTGGATTCTACTCTGGCAGAGCAGAAAGATGAGCTGGAGGGCTTCCAGGAGGACGGAGGGTAAGCACTGGGGTCCTGTTTTGTTTTGACCAAGTTATCTATAGCATGTCCTATAACGTATAACATATGTTTGGGGAAAAATGTTGTAATATTTTGCATTCCTATTTAAGGTTTCGATTCTTTCTTTGGGCCAGGGTAATCATCGGCCAGCAAAGTGTTTCCAGAAGTCGGCAGTTTATTTTATAACGAACTGTATTTAAGTACTGAATAATTCATTAGTCTATTCAACATTATCTAAAGCATTACATTTTAATGCACACAAAGCCTTCTTATTACCAGTCAAGGCCCATAATGAGTTCCAAACTGTTAAATAACATTCCTAACATCCCAGCATTGTATCAACTATTCATGAAAAAGAATCCTTGGAAGACACCCATAGAAAACCGGAGTTTGGTTTTACACGTTATTACATTGGGTTTAATATTACAGTAGATGTTAAGCATGAGGTATTTGAATTCTCTGCTCTGTAATAAATCACTCAAGAGTTTTGGTCTGATCTGTGAGCCGTTACAGTATGGTAATCAGATCTCTGATTGTATGTGAAGGCTCTGAGGTATACATGGACCCTGGGACAGGGGTCACGACAATGTGATCATTGTTTTTCAGCAGGATTTTCAAATCTCCAGCCACAAGGATCTGTATTCATTTCCTGCTCACTGAACTTCATTGGCTAATTCGGTTCTATTAGGAATGATCGAGATCTTTAATGATAGAGCCAACCTGGTTCATGTCAAGTGACTGAAGTAATAACTTGCCTGGACCTTTACAGTGTATTAAACATTTAGCGGCAGAAAGACCTGAACTTTTCTGTAGCATTTGCATGATAGAGTAAATATGATACAGATACTTGTTCCCCTTCCAGAACATTTCATAAGTCTGAATAGACTTGTACCTGTGAACTGCTGAAAATCTTAAAGTTTTTCATGTGCTTATGCCATGACATTTATTCACAATATGCTCAAAACATCTAGTGCGGTTGGACTTTATAGTAGACTTTTGACTTTTTATTGGAAGACGAGTAAAAGAGTAATGATTTATAATCTCACAATCCAGGCTCCCTTTTGAGTCGGGTTCATCTCAAAGTTTCTTTTTCATGTTATCTCAGGTGTTTGTCTGAGTATATATTGTTAAAAGTGCTATACAAAAAATAGGATTCAATGAAATCATTCGAAGGCTCAAAGGTGCAGTGGCACATTTGTTGCTTATTTGATGTCTGTCATCCTGGTATAACCATAAGCAAAAATCTTCAGTTTAGTCTGCATACCTGCCCTGTGGCTTACATCAAGCCCAACTGCTAAAATACTCTTGTCCAATGCTCTATTTAGACATTATGAAACCTTTCTGCAAAGGCTATCAGAAAGGCCTAACAATCTCAAGGCACCTTCATGTCGTACCACAGATTTTACATGGCAGTCTTTCATCCCATGACTCTGAAAATACCTTGGCTTGCTCAGCAAGAGTTAAGGTGATGCCATATCCGCACATAAAGGAGCCTGGTATGGCTCGGATGTAATCACATCAGTTAATGAATTCCCAGAGAGGACGCTTATCTTAAGGCTTAATCGTGGATTTAAATGGCCGTTTAACCCTTGAAGTAAAGCCACAGATCTTTTTGTATCTAGCTAACAGGCAACTATAATGCACAGGCCAGAAGAATAACTTTGGTACAAATAGTCATAAACAGCACAGCATATAGAACACAAATGCAGTCTTTGGACCATTTTATTAGATGCTCCCAGTTATCTTTTCTAACCACTGAGTTGACACAGACCCCAGGATCCATCCACCACTGTTGATGTCAGACTGGCTGTTGGCAAGTGAGTCCGTTATTCAACAAGACCACAGGTATTTGTAGATATATTTATGTAAACGTAGAGGCCGGCCCTGTCCAATGCCAGTGTGTTTTCACTGGACCAGACTCAATGTCAGTTTGTCGATTGGAACCAAAGACATAGAGAGTAAATGGAAGTACTGGAGCCTGGAGAAGAGGCAGAATTCAACCACCTCAGCGCTCATTTAGCAGAGGCAGGGCAGTGCCAACTCTTCTCTCTCTCTCTCTCCCTCTACCTCTCGCTCTTTCTGTCTCTCTCTAGACCCATGCAGAGTGTCTGAGTGGGCTGTAGAGAGGAGAGGAGGACTGCATTACTGTTAATAACAGGGTAATTCAGCACACAGTGCTTTTATGGCCTGGATAAGCTCAAGTTTACAGCCCCCACCATTTACTGCTGTTGTGTTCTATGATTACTGAGTTTAAAATATGAACGAACTATGCAGTTAAATCAGACCACTTTGACCTTTTCTGTCTTCCAGCTGCTATCTCATGCAATGTGGTTCTGAATTAGGACAGCAGTATTTCTGTAGTAAAAGTAGTACGTAGAGTAAAAACATATTTCTGCTTAAGAACAATGACGATTTTTCATAACTGTTTCATAAATCCCAAGTTCAAGTTGTTTTCCTGAAAACGAGAGCTCTTTTTTTCGGTGAGGATTGCGGGTAACGGATGCAGATCACAAGTTGCATTCCACAGGTGCCTCAGTCATATGTAGTCATTTTGGGACCTGATTAAGGAAAGATCCTCTGACGCCTCATTCTGCAAAGTGGATATATCCATGTCATAGCGGGTTAGTGGCCATAATCCCTACCACACCACAGTGTCATGGAGGAGATCTATAAGCAATTGTGACTCAGGGCTCCATCTCCAATTCTGCATTGTTGTTAATGTTGACCTTAGTATTGGCAAAACTTCAGCACATTCCAGAGAATCACTCTCAGTCTCCTTGTCTCCTGAGATAAAACTCTGGAAATTAATGAAAAATAGCAGAATCTCTCTATTCCGCTTCCCTTTCTTTTCCTTTTTTCCCTTTACCTCTTAAATTGCTGCTATTTTTTTCCTGGCTGGTTTGCTGGAGTAGCTGTCGTCGGAATCGGTTAGCCTCTGGCCCTGGAGAGACGCCTAGTTCCTTTAATGGGAAAGCTTTGAATATTTGTGTGGATTACATGGATAGACGGGTAGAACAGTGCTCAGAGCTCAGCTGGGGTGGTGGATCCATCTATTATTGTTTTAGTAAATGCAGGCAAAGGTACAATGGCTGCAAGTGTACAAACAGTGAGGTTGTGAGTACATCCATGCGATTGCTGTATTCTGTCCTCAGTGACCTTGGGGACTGGGGATTGATTGTTGGTGGGGCGGAAACTAGCAAACGATGAAACGAGGAGCGATACAGAGAAAATTTGTCATACAGAATGCATTATTACCATACACCCTTGCCAAGATTTTATCATTTTTCCCCAGCTAGGTCCAAATCTTGATTATTAGAGATGAACTGATACTTTGTTTTCCATACTCATAACATACATTGTTGGGAATACATACATCAGTATTGTCTACATAAAATGGTGCCACACTAGCTGGACAAAATACATACATGGACAAAGTTGATTACGATCACCTTAACATCTTATCTGGAAGGGAGAGGGTAGTACAATGTAGTAAAATGCGATGCTTATTCTACCATGTAACGTTGATCTTCCTGCTGTGGTTGGGAAACTCAGCCCGTAACGGTTTCAGTATTATATGGCTTGAGTGTCAGTATCGGCCTGTTATTCTTGTTGGCATTGATGTTTCAAGATTATTATCAAATGTTCACATAGAGTCAGTGACCTATATATGATTGGGTTAGTGTTGCCACGTGAATAAAACATTTGTATAAAATATTACAGTATATTCATCTAATTTCGCTTCATGGTCTATATGTAACTACATTCATATCATACAACACAGAATCCACATAAGCTTTCCATTTATGAGTGTTATGATGGAAGTAGTGTATAAGCAAGCATCAGGCATCTCCACACTTTAGTATTACCACATGATGTAGAAAAATCAAATCTGTCAGCTTTGGCCATCACAAGCATTGTATGGTATGTATGGTACTGTACATGATCCCTTCTCAGTCAGTTCCGTTCCATGAGGCATTTTTGTCTGCCATTTATTGTGCAGGCATCAAGAGTCCAGCACAATATAATCTAACACATCTACTAAACCTGGTAATACACTAGTGAACTAGATAAAGTGTTTTTGAACTGTGAAGACACCAAACTTCAGCCCTCCAGGACTGAAATTGGCCACCATTGATTAGGAGTAAATGGTTGGTTCTGAATACGGGCCGATTCTGCAAGCTAGCCATCTAAACCTTGCGCACTCTTTTTCTACCATCTTGTGTACTTTTTCTCTTTCCCTGGTTTTTGCTTTTTCTGCCTCTATCAGTGGGACTTCGTAGGTGATGTATGTCTATAAACAGGAGTGTAATACTCAGTCAAAAAAAAGACAGGGCAGAGAGGCTGTCTGGCAAGTCTCCACACACACCAGGAGAGACCGCATGGGGCCTGGATTAAGCCAGGGAGGTTTATGAGTATAAATAAAAAGTAGTGTGTGGCTATCTCGGGGGCAAGAGGCTGCTGCTTGCCTCTGCTCTTTCCTCACCGCACATTTTCTCTTGGCGTCATGGCCAATACAGGAGCAAGGCTCTGCTCCATCAGCCATGTAATGATAGACCTATATGATATTCATGTTCATACAATTACCCTAATGCTTGTTTGTGTCTAACATGGCATTCTTTCATGATATATCTAGATAAAATTACACAACAACTTTCAGCTCTTTCTATGCTTTGAGTAGGAAGTATCTTTGGATGATAAGGATAAGCAGGACTGATCTTGTTCTCCTCAAAACAAAACTCGTTTTCCTCTTCGCCATGAACAGATTTCAGGTTGGAGGAGCGCTTGGCTTGCAATAGAACAGAGTAAGCGTGTCTGCGTTATTCGACTCGCACAAGCATGTGCTAAAAGAATGGAAAAATCCTGAGTCATCTGGCTAAAGAAAGGAAATTCAGTCCAACTAAACCACAAGCAAGGAAGGCTGTAGATGATACACTGTTTATCACACTTTGCTAACCATTTCCATCATGCATTGGGATTATTTGGGAAGTATATCCCAAAGATCATGCAATTGCTGTTCATGCAGTTCAAGGATAAAACAGAGCTGGTTCTGGATAACAGTGCAGTAGATGAAGGTTTTATTGTAACCCTTTGGTTACCTCTATGCCTCCAACTTTCTCAGTAGTCATAGTTAATATTCTCTTCAGTTCTTGGTCTAAACATTCACTTATGATAATGATTTCCTTGGGGTGTCTCATGCATATTGTAAACCCCACTGTTTAATTTGATAATGACTGTGCAGGGCAGTGAGGACCCAGTTTTGGTTAGTAGCTGGGATAATGTTGCAAGCATAGGGAAGCACAAAGTTCATTACCAGATAGATCCAATTACTGATTAGCTGCAACAGTACAGGGATTAAATTACACACTGGTGCCATGTTGCTTTAGGAAAGGCCATGCTGACATACCCTGCCTGTGCGGCCTGTGCTTGTGGATTCATAAAGGCTTGAGTCCTGTTTTTTCTGTTTGTAATTTTATTGCATTTTCTTCCCACTTACTATGTGATTATGCACTGTCTGTGTGTATCTCTTGGTCTGTTTATCTGTGTGATAGTGTTTTTGTTTATAAGATGCAACATAATAATAAGACTAGCCCTGGATTCTTTATAATTGAGCCTTGACACCTCTGGCATTATGCCGAGCAGAGCATCAAACATCTTTCCTGGTATACAGCCTGTATAATGCAACAATTTTGTGAAACTTCAATGGTCCAATCTGTGAACCTTCAGTGGCAGAGCTGACTGTATGTTGATATGCATATAGTAATGATTCATAGTATCCTGTTCCGTTTGTGCCAGTATCCTCTTTCTTGTCCATGTTCATCTGATACTGCTTTTGTTTGCTTTTGCAACACTGTATTTTCCGTGGAAACTTCATTTGAGGTCAATGTGGTGCAGTAATGCCCCCAGCAATAATGATTTCCATATTGAATTCAATTCATTACAATTCCAATGGAACTTTGTAGAGTGAGCATCATGTGCCAGTAAATGGTAACACTTCTTGTCTGTGCAATTTTGGTATTTGGTTTTTACTTTAAATCATTTCTATGTATAGTGAAGCACAGTTCATATACCTACACACACACACACATATATATATATATATATATATATATATATATATATATATATATATATATATATATATATAAGTTTTCACAAGTGTCAAAGCTTTCTTCAGTATTCGCAGTCTGCCTGGCGTTGTCCCTCTGAGTCTCTTTTAGCAGCAATAAAGAAGTCATAGGAAATCAGCAGGGTCCAAGCTGTCATAAGGTCATGTATTTGACACTCAAGCCCACACATGGGTACATTCCCCCAAGGCGAGTAGCTCAGCCAGACCTGACCCTATATAAGACCATTCGTAACAAAAGGAATCAGGTATCCTGAACTAGACAGAGGTGTTATTGTAATTTGACATGCACAGGATGGTTTGACTGTGATGGTTTGTATTGCTCATTGGTTAGTTTCTAGTAGTTAAAGATATAATAAATATTATTCATCAAGGATTCATCACAAATTACAGGAGAGATATACAAAAATTAAAGGTAATAAATCAAGTGGCTTCAAATAGATACCTCAGTGACTCAGAATTCTACTCAGAGCTCAGAAGGAAAAAAAAACACCAATAAAGAAGATAAACTAGGAAGTAGATATACAAACATTAATGATGGATCAAACAGGAAGCATGTGTTAGGAATAAGTTGGGAGTCATAAGAGCGCACTGCTGAGGATGCCTCATCATAATACGTCATTTAAACCAGCTTTGCATTTCACTAGCCTGTGGGGAAGTATAGAATTTTGTACGGATTAAAAAAGGCTGATTGAAGTCTGTAGAAAACCTTATGGGTATAAGTGTACACTGAATTTGGGAAATATATATTTTTAATTGTTTTTATACAGGACAGATATATGTGGATTATTTTATACAATATATATATTGTATTACTGTATTACTGTATTACTGTAACACATTACTGCATACTGTATTTCTTGTATAATCACATTCTACCTTCTTTTTTCAGGCGAGGCAAAAAGCACAGTATAATCCTACGAACACAACTCTCAGTAAGGGTCCATGCCTGCATCGGTGAGTAATATGATGCTCTGTTTGCTACAATAATGGATGTGGAAGGTCTCTTAAAGTCTTTATAACACTTGCAATCATAAAGACTAGCCATTGACTTGAAACGCTGACTAAGCCATTCGAGGTATGAGGGCTGTTTCTATTAAAACGTTTTGTTTAAATGCAGCATATTGCTTAAATATAATGCAGTAAGGTATGTGTGAATTATACTGGGTCTCATTGTGGTTGCAAGAAATCTGTCATGTTCTGATTCCTTGTGGGTTTCATATGATGAGGATTTGTGGCAAAGTTGCTCCATGGCTAGTTTGAGCTCTCCATTTTTCTAGTTTATAGTCTTTTTTTCAATAATTAAAAAAATATGGCAAGGTCTCTCTCTCTCTCTCTCTCTCTCTCTCCAACTCTCTCTCTCTCTCTCCCTCTCACACACACACACACACACACATACACACACACACACAGGATTCGCTTACTATCCTTGTGAGGACCTTCCACTGACATAAATTAAAGCAAGTAATTAATGCCATGCTAGACCTTTATCTATGCTTAACCTTATCCTTGATAACCGAACCTTTTGGCTCTTCAATTTTGTAAAATAAAGGATGCCGTTTTCGTATAATAAAAATAAAAAAGCAGATTTCCTAATGGGGACCAGCCAAATGTCCCCACAAGGTTAAAACTGTCAAATATTCCTATCCATTTCCTACCCCCACCAGGATATAAAAACATGCTAACATGCACACACACACACACGTACGCACACACACACACACACACACACACACACACACACACACACACACACACACACACACGTATGCACACACTTACTTGTGGCTTCTTGCCACCATATGCCAATCATATTAGGTTTTATAGCCTAAATGCATTCTAATGGCCATTTATAAACGTATTTATAAATCATCTGTAATTGAGACTGTGCAGAATGTGGTTGAGGCTGCATAATGGTTTACTCTAATGTTAGGCTTTGTGGATCTGTTTAGCTTCTTCCATCTGGTTGAATACTTGTAAGCCAACTTTATAGATGATCCTAGCAGAAGCATGGCAGGAGTAATGTGCGAACCCAGAGTCTTACCTGTGTCCTTGTCTCCAGGTTCTATTAGCTTTTGAACATGTTTCGATCACGTCACTGCTTCAGTGTTGATTGTTATGGGCCTGGCTAGTGGGCCCATGCATTTATATCTCATAAATCTCCTGGTCAACCCCCCACTGTTCCTACACAGCCATGATGGAACATATGGGGCGTGTTAGCGGCCCTGATGAAAGGTCAGACCAGTCTGCATTTCATTTGTAGACCACCTGAATGGTCTGTGCTGCCTGCTCCCCCACAGTGGCATAATGGTTCAGACCTTAAACTGGCTGTCAGTGACTTGAGAATATTGTTCAGAAGTTCTATTGCTCTCTCTTGAGCATACACTTATGCGATAAATGCTCATATTACTCTCATATACAGTAGTTTAGATATAGTTGCTTCTAATATAGTATATTATACTCTATTTAGTTGTCTTGGGTACTGATAGAATCTCGTATTTAGCTGGTTATTAGACTCTGGTGTATGCGGATGGACACTGTTATGACCGTCTCCATCTTGGAAGAGTCCTGTAATTATTTAGTCTGGATTCGGCTGTTGTCTGTGTACAGGATCTTGTAGCCAGTGTTTAAGACAGATGTCAGCTTGTAGGCAGTGGCACATTCCCAGCGGCATGGTGCAGAGCAGCCAAGCACACGTGGCTCACACAGTCTACATTCGCCATAGGGCTGAGGGGAAAATCTAACCCATAGTCTGTGAAACCCATTAAGTCGAGAGCTGTCAGATTTTAATTTGTACTTGTGCAAAACGTGTTATTTAAGGGCACAGACGAGAAATCGCCCGGAGATTGAAGCTGAAGAGTTATCTCTCTCAGTCATTCCTCCACTGATTCTTTTTACTGATTCTGCATGCAAAAACCACCTGTGGAAACTTTTGGAAAGTCTAAAACTATTTGCCGGAGATTTTTTTTTTCTTCTGTCCAGTAGTGAAGGCTGCCTGAGCTGTTGGCAAGGTCTGAGAATCAGACTGGAGAACTGCTATGAGCCAGGCCTGCTTAGGCACCTGCCCCAGTTTCCTCTTCATTTTTTTCTGCTCTTCTGCTGGAAGCCAGTTTGCTGATGAAAGATGGCTAGAGCTTAATGCTGTTTCTTTTTGCTTGGGACTTGCAGAATCCTTTCTGAAACTGCTGTGTCTTTAAATATTCATACTCATTCTTTTCAATGTGAGAACAGGTGTGGATAAATTTAGCTAGACCAGTCACATGTTTTAGTTGTCCAGAAACTGTCTATGCTTAAAAAGCAGTAACTAACATAATATAATAACACTACTAACACTACTATTTGCTAGTTTATTAATACAGACTAAGACTAAGCAATGGAAATTAAGACAATCCTCTCACAAAGTTTCTAAAGAAGCACCTCATGTTTTGCATGTCTCAGCAGTATCATTATACTACCAGCTTATCTGTACCCTTAGAACGTACAGATAGATCCTAAATATCATAGACATGTTTAATTTCGCGTCTGCTTCCTTGTTCTCCCCCCTTCTCTCTCTGGGACCTGTCATCATTCCGGGTAACAATGATAGGATCACAATTCCTGACCGGCTGCATGCCTGTGTGCCTTTAAAGCGCTGTCTGGGGGAAAAGGTGGACCCTGTGTGGATAAAGGAAGTTCTCTCCAGTGTTGGTCCGAGGCTTAGTATAGGGATGAGAAGAACGAGACAGCTGGGGCTAAGAGGATGAAGATGTTTTGACTAAGACGACACCCACCTGTCACTCTTTACTAGGTTTTGTGTGTGTGTGTGTGTGTGTGTGTGTGTGTGTGTGTGTGTGTGTGTGTGTGTGTGTGTGTGTAAGATATAGACAGAAATAAATTCTTATTTAAAGCTATATAGAATACGGTGACTGTAGGACCCTCTATGTAAACTATTTCCATCCGCTTCGTGTCACACTGTTCTTTGGACGTGATGAAAGGAATGCATTTGCAGGTATGGTATTCATAGTCATGCCAGCAGTATTATTCAGGGCATGAAAGTGGAATGTCAGCAGGTCAGGGCAGGGTGAGACTGATGACACACAGTGAGGACTACTTTCTAGCACTCCATAGCCTTTCATTTACCAGTACTGCACAACTGCACCAATTGAATCACTATTTAATTGTTCTTATGAAGAGAAAGCAGTTCAGACAGCTTTCCTGCGGCAATGGAGCCTAGCTGATGTAGACAGTTCATCTAAATTGAACCAGCACTTCCCCAGGGTCCAAGTTTAACAATCAATGTGTTGACGATCACAGATAAAGCTGTTTATAATCATATTGTTTATTTCAGGGCATGGTAAATATGGCTTGGTCTTTCCCTGTCATTTTAAATCGCTTGTGGGGAACCTCAAGGGACTGAAGCAAGGAGATCTGGCGGAACAGTAATGTACACAACAGTTTACTGGTTCTTTACTGCTAGTGAAAAGCACCAATCATCATCAGATGGTCGATTCTTTGAGCCCACAGGCCATTACACTGCCTCAGGAGATGAACGTTGGCTCTCTGACAGTACCCTAATTCAGGCACTGTAATCATAGACATCGAGACACATCTTAGACACTTTTTCTTAAGCACAATTAAACAAAAGTGATCATAGTAATTTGTTTAATGCTAGGTCCATGGAATCAGCTTTGACATATGCACTGTTTCAATACCGTTCAGTTTAGCTTGCACTCTTATATCCCAAATATAAATATATTGTTGGTATGTTAGAACAATAACTTTCCACTGCACACCTTTGGATAAAGGTTCTGAGCTTAGTAAAGGATTTCTGAAAGGAAATATTTTGTCGAATACTGAAGAAAACCATAAAGGTTTTTAGATTGAACCTTTTTTTGTCCCAGTAGGTACCCAGATAAACAAGAGTTAATTTAGTTAGCACATATACACCAGTATTCTGCAAAGATTTTTACTCTTTTTACACTAGTAGATCTTTGAAGGAGCATACTCCTGGGCAAAAGAAACTGGGCCAGGCCCAAAATGGTAAACTATTAAGATTTTAATGTTCTTACCAACAAGTCACTGGTGAGGAAATTAGCAAGAATTAAATAAATAGATAAAGTAACTTAGTATGGGATAGCTTTTCCCTTTGTTTTCCTTAAATGTTTAAGCCTTGTGGGTAAACTTGCAGACAACTCATTATTTTAATTTTATTATTTACTTTATTTTAATTTTGTCATTGTCATGTGTTAGTTTGAATTTTACATCAAACATTTTCATCATTATCATGATATTACCTTTGCGTATAAGAACACTATATAAGTGAATATCCTTGTTTCTAGCTTTTCCCAAAACAGTTCACTGCAGCTAAAGTAAACAAGCAAATGGTGGCACAGGAGGTCTTAGGACTGCATTCGCTTCATCCTTGCTAATTTTCTGACCCATGATTTTTTGTTAAGATCATTAAAAGCCCATTTGGGCTTGGCCCACTTTATTATTATTATTATTATTATTATTATTATTATTATTATTATTATTATTATTATTATTTTCTTTTTTTTTACCCTAGAGTATATTTATTTTAATAAATAGACCAGACCAAACAAAATGATGCAGAATAGCAATTATGTAAGGACACCTATATCTTTATGGAATTTATTAACTGTGCACTCAGATCCTAATGTGACTCTAAGTGAGTGCTTTATTGAAAGCATACGTGCTTGGAGGGTAAACATTTTAATAGATAAAAGACTCATTAACCATGTTAATATTAACTGTAAAATATAAATATGTAGCATATAACATTAAAGTGTCTGATTAAGTCTTTGATTAGGTTACATGTAGATTGTTCCAAAAAATACAGTCATTGGTACCATTTCTTAATTCACAAAATACTTAAATAATACATAATAATAAATAATATATATTTTTGATTCACGTATTATCCATTCCATGGTTTGATATAACATGAGGATATTTAAACAAGAATGCTAAAATGTAGGATGTTTAAAAAAAAAAAAAAAAAACTAAACAAAACCACTTTGTAAATAAGTTTAGATTTCCAGTACTAGTTCTCCTGCTGGTGTCCCACTGCACATCAGAGCCTTTATAATGAAACAAAGCTGCTGTATCACATCTGTGCTCTGCAAGAAACTTCACCACAACAGGTACTCTGAATGATTTTAAACATGCACGGAATCTCCTGAAGTTTCCATTTGACTTTGTCTTGAACAGTAGCAGAAAGCTCCCAGTCTGCTGTTCTATGGCCGCTTTACCTCAGTGTAAATTCAGTGCAGAGATTGATGGTGGTGGAGTGAGACAGTAAGTGCACAGTTCTCGTCTTGATAATGCATCATAAGCACTTTCTTTCTCACCGTATTTTGTTGACATGTTCGTGAGAATGCTGAGGTTTCACTTTGAGCTCTGTTTACTCTTCTCATCCCAAAACCTGTGATCATCCAAATAACCAAATTTAACCAGCACTTCCACAATGCTGTGGTTTAATTGTCCAAGTGTTGAACATTACAGACGAGGCGACATAGAAGCATGTTGTATATTTTAGGGCATGGTAAACATGGCTGATGAGCCACGCAGCCTTTCGTGAGTACTCTCTGTCATTTAGCACGCTTGTGGGGAACCTCAACGGACTGAAGCAGCGAGATCTGGCTGGAACAGTAATGTACACAGTACAGCTTATGGTTTCTTTACTGCTAGTGGAAAGCAACAATCATCATCGGATGGCTAATTCTCAGAGCCCACAGACCTCCACACCGCCTCAAGAGGAGGTAGACTGTGGCACCGTAATGATAGACAGTCTCTCATGTGAACATTTGGCTGTGGACTAGATCCTTGGTGTGCGGGGAGAACTGGCTTTCGTGGCTCCCGTGAGAGTGAAAGTGTTTACCGGATGAGCTAATGGTTTACTGAGGTCCGCTGTGCCAGCGTACCACTTGACGCTGTGCTTTGTTATAATCAGGGCATGATGGCTGGGCTATGCTATGTCAAAACAGGACCAGACCTGTGATTCACTTAGGGCAAAGTTTGGTGCCATTAAACCCAGACAACGTTTATTTCTCTTAACCTCTTCCGTACTACAGATAGACCCTATGTATTTTTGAAGTTTTTAATATAAATCAAGCAGTGAGCTCCTATGTGGAATCAGTGCCACGGTTTGCACTCAGCAAACAAGCAAAAGCTCTGAAGATCCTTAATGATCCCTCCCTGTGGCTCCATTTAATTCAGACACCCTCATGTTCGATAGTTAAACGCACATTGTAGTTCTCGCCCCATAACAGGGATCCAACGCAATTGGTTATGGCTTGTTGGCATAGTGTGCACTTAGCACTAGAGCTGGATATATAAATGCCACAGAAGCAGTGCTATTTTTTCACTATTCAATTAAGCAGAGCATTTAAAGGCGTATACTATTCTGTGAAGTTGACACACTTTTCTAATTAACCGATCTTTGACATTGCTTGTCAGTGAATTATTTTTCCAATTATACGCTCTCTATAAAAAGGAGGCCTACTGATGAAAGAGGTCGGAGTAGAGTAGAAACAGTACTAGCAACAAAATGAGCGTTTATAAAATCATGTTTCACTTTTTCTATTCCGGCTCACAATTCACAAATTCAGACGCAGTCTAACTTCCCAATGCCCTCTGCTATGATTTGGGTAATTGTGCTTATCCTGTGGAGGCAGGTACACAATACTGTATGTAGGCTAATGTGTGGGCTAGGGCTAGCGTAACCCACATCACAGGTTCCCAAGCCTGCTCCTGTAGAACCCTTGTTCTGCACATTTTAGTTTTTTCCCCTTTCTTATGTTATGGGAAATGTGCTCTGGGTCACTTCTACTTGACCTGGCGTGATTAAGAAACACGTTTGAATGGTGATTTATACATGCTCTAACATCTTACACAGGTGAGTTAGTCGTTTTTGGCATTGTGGATGACAATTTGAAACAGTGTTTTCCAAAAGAAGCATGTGTATACGTGGGACTTTTGGGGTTGTAAATCCTCCATAATTCCTTGGACCATTCCAAGCTGTAAACAATATTACAGTAGAAAAAAAGACACAAGGACATCTGTACTTAAAATAAGCATGATCGCAGCTGTTCAGACTCTGCGCCAAACCAGTTTTCAACTCTTTCAACACTATCCATAGCATTTCAATGATTTCCACTGAATTATCATATACTGTTATGCATTTTCCCACTGTGTTATTCCTTTATGCCCTATTCACTCATGAGTTTGTATGACCAACTGAAAAGACAGCCAGTTTCAGCCATGAGAGCACATTTTCCAGCATGTTGTTCTCATTTCTCGTCTATATTTTATTGGATGATGGGATATTTATATGTCCAGCCTTGTGTTTATCATGCCGACACAGTGAAGCGAGTTTCGTACGAGCACCTGCAGGATGTCTCTTTTCCAGAGTTGGTGCCAGGGCTCTTATTAGTTACCAACTATACTGTAACCATGAGGAATGTCTCAGACTAGCCATTGTAGCAGGCCTGGCCTGGAGGAGTGCAATCAGCACCAAGACATCGGAATGAGTTACAGATTAGATCATATGACAACTCAGTTGTAGTTGTGGTTTAGGTCTATAGTGCTGTAGTGGTGTTTCTATTCATTTTCTTTTTACGCCACTTTTAAGCATTGCACATGAAAATCTGAACAGATTTTCAGGAAATTGACAAAAAAAGGTTGTCACAAAATCTCAGAAAATTGCTTTAAACCCAGCAGCAGCTCTTGAGCATAGGTTTGGTGGGGCCGGTCATTAATAGCGACATTAATAAATACTCCTCCACTGAAAATGTTCATAGAGCGGGCATGAGGCAGCATGATTCCTTCCCCAATGGGCATCTACAGGGTGTCCCAAAAGTCTCCATACATAGGGGACAATGTTTGTTTGCCAGCACCATGTCGGTTGTGCCTTCGTCAGTGGATGTTCGTGGATGTCCACTTCTCGGTTGGTCCACAACATTTCCAGTCTTGTTGAATTTGTTAATACGTTTGGCAACAGTGTGGTGTGTGATGTGCTTGCCATGTTTCCTGATAAAGTCCATCGCATCACAGAATGATTTCAATATGTTCTTCTTCTGTCAACGGCATTCTTAAAGGCTATCTATCTATCTATATATGTATATATATATATATATATATATATATATATATATATATATATATATATATGGAGACTTTTGGGACACCCTGTATTTGTGCTTGGTGCAGTTCTTATTTTTTTGACCACTAGGTGCAGTGATATCTCTAGGGATCTAAATGGGACAGATTTATATCTAGCACAATATTTATTTTTTTTAACATTTGGTCACTCAAAAGAGGTCATTAGTATTTCAGTTGTACGTTGTAAACAAGGACTTTATTGTTAGTGAAAATTTGTTAATGGCTAATATTTATGCTAGGGCTCTTCCCCACCTGCCCCTGGACAAGCCAACACTGTTTAGGCCTGACTAATATATTGAGCAAAAAGTAATACAATAGACATTGATGGAGTTTTCAATTCTAAAAGTTACCCAGCAAAAGGGTATTCTAGTCTCTTCATGTTTAATTTTTTTCTATTTCCTATTTCTGCGAAATATTCTTGATCTCCATGTACTCTCTGCATGCAGTCAGTCCTGCAGCCTTGCAGCTTTCTGGGAGATAAAAAGACATTTGTGTAGACATGGCACTGCAGTCTCATCTGCCGCTATTTCATCCCCTTTGCTTCCCCAGTCTAATGGATTTAGAATCACATCTGATGGCCAACCCAAACACCAACCCAAACACGCCAGATGGAACTGAGAAAGAGGTCAGCACTCCTGTCCAAGCTTCAGTGCTGAAAACAAGAGGGTATGGTGGTGAGATGATACTATCTCCTCCCCAGTTGGTTTTCCATGTCCTGACAGCCCCAGACACATAGGGGCTTCCCAGTTCACAGATAAGAGTTCAACACTGCACTAACAGGAGAAAAAAAATACTTTCTCCCAGCAGCTTGTTTCTATTTCATAGTCAGTCCACTTAAAAAGCCTGTTGAAGAGATTGTCAGAAATGTGTAAATTACAATGCTTTATGCTACACTTTTGACATTTCCTGCTTGTATAAAAAAAAAAAAAAAAATCAATCAATATTGAGACAATGCCAACACTGGCATATATTCAGAGACCCACATACAGTAGTAGTGTGGGCTGATGTTTACCAAGCCTGCTCTGCTATCTCTGCCAGGGGGGGCCCTGAGATGACTTTCCCATGCTAGATGACAGTGATGATAAGAAATTCTTTCTGCAGATGCTCTCCTCTTGTCTGTTGACCCAATCACTGACATTTTCATCCCTCACAAAACCCTGCTTATCTGTTAATCTGGAGCTCACTCTTACTGCTTACATCTGTTCAGCTCAAAGAGTGGACATTTGTCCAGGAACTGCAAAGTCGGGAACGCTCATGTAAATAGGTAAACCATGAGACCTCACAGGCATGGGCTCTTGTTGTATGTTCCAGTAGTTTCTGTTTTCCTGTTATACTTTGTGCTGTGACATGTCTGACTCCGCATAGACATACTGCTTGGAAAATTTGTACAGGGTAATACCTGATATCATTCTAAACATAACAGTTTGTTTGGCATTGAAATAAGGCATGGCAGTTAGAGATCTGATCTGTTAGATTTCACTGGCTTGTTGTAACATTGTCTAAATTGTGCCTTCTCTTGTTGAGCATGACAAACTGCTAAATGCCGACAGACACATGGCAGTGGTATATGGCCTGTCATATTTTCTCTTTTTCACATACAAATACACACACACACAAACACACACAAAAACACAGACAGAGACACACATGCTTGTGCACATACATTTTCTACATTTCTTTCGAACCATCTGGTTCCCATTGCGCTTGCTGCCGGTTTCCTTGCAGCTTTAAGAGGAAAAAAAAATAATAAAACCATCTACATGTTCATTCAAGGAGGTATTTTTATCAGGTCGCTCAGCAGTAATCCGATCTTGGGGCCCTGCACATCCTTCGTTAGTCTCCACAATCTCTCTGCACTAATTGTCATTCCTGTTTGGTCAACCCTGACCTAAAAAAAAAGACAATGGAAACCAAGGTAGCGCTCCAAGTTCAAACTTAATCCCTAATCCAAAGAGGAGAGCATTATAGGAGGGCACAATGAGGCACTGATGTCTTTTCAATTACGCCTTCACCGACTGTTTCCTAGGCATTTGGGAATGAAAAGTGTCTAATAAGCATCTAATAATAGCAGCCTGCAGAAGGGACAGAATTTCATCTTGTGATTTTCCAGGGTACTGCTCTTTACTTTCTCACCCAACAATCCAGTTGAAGATTAGCTCAGTTTGGAGCACACAGTGAAATGATACATTTGTTCAGTTTCAGTTATGGAAAAGCATTTAAGAGCCTGCTTTGTTGATACACCAAAAATAGCCTCTCTTCGGAAAGCCAAGCAGTGCATAAATAGTATACTTCAAATATATAAAGAATATTGAAAGTACATTTTTCATTTCATGTACATTCTGGAAATACATGAAAGATAAAATACCTTTCTGTATTTTTCAAAAGTATATTTTTAAAGTATACACAATAAATGCATATAATAAAATATATGATCAGGTACAATTTACTGTAAACTAAAGGATACTTAATTGTCATTCCAACATAAGTGAATTGTTTACACAGACTCTAGTTATTTTTCCATCCAAAAAAATATTCGCATAAAAAATTTGCAAATAAAACACTGTTTCCATCCCATGTTTTCAAGAGAACAAAATTGTCACTTCAAGGGAAACTGGTACATCTCACTCTCTGCCATTTTTACTTTCCTGAGCCAATTATCCAATCACATGACTTGTTGAGGCAAAGTCACATGACCTTTTTGAGTAAATATGTTTATTTATTCAGTAAATATGTTTCCACCGTAGTTTATTCGTATGTTTTCTTATGGAATCAAAAAAATTATCTGCCTCATTTAAGTGCATAAGATTTTTATGTGCATTTTGGTGATTTAATCACATCTGGTGTTTCCATCCAGCGTTTTTTTCATGCAATATCCCAAAATTTGCATAAAAATATGTGGAGGGAAAGATACACTGTAAAACTGGATAGTTCACTTAACTCAAATTTTTTTAAGGAAACTAATTACCTCAAAATTTTTAAGTTGATAAATCAATTTCTTTAAGCAAAATACACTTAAATATAACAAAAAAAATTTAACTCAAACTTGTTTTATTTAAGTGTATTTGGTTTAACGAAATTGATTTATCAACTTAAAAATAGGTAATTAGTTTCCTCAAATTTTTTGAGTTAAATTAACTTATCCGATTTTACAGTGTAGGTAATATTAAAACATATTTAAATTATGTTTAACACAGCAAAGAGGTATACGTCACTGTTGGTATTATTCAACACACTAAAACAGAGGTCATCAACTGGTGGATGGCGGTAATATTAAGCTTACTATATTACTAAAATGTATAAGTAATATAGCTTTTAGTATAACAACTAGGTCTACATATTACACTTAAATCTATTGAGTGCAGCTATGCTTAGCATTTTAGACCTATTTGTACTAGGCTGTTCCAAAATAATACACTTAGTATGTATTGAAATACGTATGAAGTATTAACATTAAAAGTATGTACTTTTTATATTATTTAAAGTACACTTAAATACACTTTGCTTTTACAAGGGCTGGAAGGTATGACAGGTCTTAACTTGGAAAGTAAGCCTTCACGACTGAAGAGTGATCACTGTTTATCACTTCTCTTGGTGTCCCAAGAATAGAGATGTTCATGTTCTAGGAGAGGACAAAAATAGTCCCCTGTAATAGTGCAGGTGGTCTTCAGGCTTCTTTCAAACCATTAACAGCTGATTGGACTTGTTTTTTCTTTGGTTGTTTTAACTGGTTGGCAATCCTTGCAGAAGCAATGATGCAGTCCAGTATTGCCGTTCTAGCATTGTGCACAAAGCTACACACAGATCATTTGTGTTCCACTATCAATGAAGAAACACCTCACTAATCTCGACAATAGTTTGAATCATTTCTTATATATATTTTAAGTGTCTAGTGCTTAGAACATGCATATTCATGCAGATTTATCAAAGTTAGCTTGTACTGAATGTCCACAACGGTTAAGGGAACATTTCTCAAACAGAGTAATGGAAATGATTTTCAGTTCTGTGAGTGATTATGACTCATGCAGCATGTAAGTCCAGTGGAAATCTTAGATATGCATAAACGTGTATTGTTTACTGCAGTCCAAAATTGGATTTTGCTTAATTAGATTATAGTTATAATAGATTATATAAAAGATTATAGAGATAATGCTGTTCCATTTTTAAAAACAGGTTCATACTGCTCACAATGATTTTAACTAATTGCAGTGACTATGTGCAAGTGAACGTGAAGTAATAAGATTATGGTGCATATCTTAAATATCTCTCTCTCTGTCTCTCTCTCTCTCTCTCTCTCTCTCTCTCTCTCTCTCTCTCTCTCTCTCTCTCTCTCTCTCTCTCTCTCTCTCTCTCTCTCTCTCTCATGCTCACATATGAGGAATAACTTTTTTGGGGATGGAAAGCCTGAATCACATTCATTTCATTTCTAAATGCTTCTGAGGGAGAATAAAACAGTGGTGCACAAAGGCTTCCGACACTTCAGAAGAAAGCCAGTAGTTCTGCAAAGTCTCCCT